>NW_027263195.1:88338-122216 GCF_902827115.2 Pseudochaenichthys georgianus
GATTTAGTCTCTAGTGATTCTGCTCAAAGTGCACCAGATTGAAGGATTTTACTTTAAAATGTTCAAAAAACGTTTAGTGTAGTGAACATCCATTAGAGAGTGCACTGAACCGACCTGTCCTCTGGATCTGAGAATGTAAAACAGCGTCCAGTAGTTTCCGGTCTCTCTCGTGTTCCTCTTTTGATCGAGACAGTTTCTCCTCGTACTCTGATATCGTTCTTTCAAACAGAGCAAAGATCTCTTCAGCAGCTGCAGAGAGTCTCTGCTTCACCAACGAGAGCAGCACAACACTTCATGTTCACACGCACGCACCACACACACACGCGCGCGCGCACACACACAGTTAATTGTGTTGTTTTTTCTCCATCAAAGTCTCACACTGTTGCTAACGTGTTTCCAGCTAGCATGCTAAGCTAGCTTCTGTATTCGGTAAGGTAGAAGCTCCAGATGAAGCCGAACAGATCAGAGTAAACTCGGAGAGTTCATCCGGACACACACGAGGCTCTGTAGGATCAGAAACTGCGGGAGAAAACACACTCTTTATCGGAAGAACAAGAGAGAAAACTGTCGCGACGAGACTCAATGTTGCTATCAGTTAGCGAGAGAGGTCACTTCCGGTTTGAGAATTTCAGAATAAAAGCAGTCGAAGAAAAATAACACCGACATCATATAATGGCTTTTTTAACTGCAAACGTAGTCGGTACTCGGTAGTTTCCGTGTGTGTAATATGATGGACGTGTGAATAGTATGAAGCTGCGGCCTCGCAGGACCACACTTTTCGCGGCACATGTAGGCTACTTACAGCCAATCAGCTCTGAAGTATGTTGAGATGACGTATGGTGGGGATGGCAGCTCAGTTGCCCCTATGGTCATTATTTTGTTGCCACACACATTAAGGCCCATTCCTATGCCTACGTCTGTTTCCGGTTTCGTTTATCCCCGATGTATTTGTTATACACACATTCCTTCACATTTACATTTGAATTTGCATTCAAGTATTTCTTGAGGCCTTCTAATATGTTTTTAAATATAACTATGGTTGTAGTTGAATAGTTTGTAAATTAACATGAACCGAAAGCTGTTGCTTGGCAACTCAATCGTACAACGTCACGTCCGTTTAATTCCACATCCACACACACGGATTAACATTGATTTAATACATTATGTAGCCTTTATTTCTGCTAAAAGAGGTGTCGACCAGCTGGGGCAACAAGAAAATCGGCGTAATCGAGTGTGGCTATTAAAAAATAAATCATTACGTCGGGGTAGCATTTGCTTGGTATTTCCGGTTATTGCTCTACTGGTTAACATGGGGTTAACAATACCGTGTAGCTGTCACGTTTGAAGGGACGAATCGTGACATCTTCACGTCCCCAGCATGGTAAATCGTCACATGTTCACGTCTTGCTGTGATATCAGGTTGTATTACGCACAGAGTACCCCTTGAGAGTCAGTTTTCAACGGGCAGGGCGTCAACATGTGACGGGATGGGAGGTGAGAACGTGTTGTCCACCAACCCAGTCCTCACAGTACACGATTTCCCCCTTTTTTCGTTTGGGACTACAGTCCCGTTGACAAACCCCGTGATTAATCTTCAAGCTCTGGGATTGGATGTTGGAGTGGCAGTGCGCCCAAGGTTACGCCGAGCGCCAAACAGCTCTTTAAAATCGAAACGAAACCACGGCAGACTATCCAAAACTGGATTCGAACGGGGCCACACCCCCCCCCCCAGACTACACATGCTGGCTATTGTGTTTCGCTACATGTTCTATTTATATATACAGTCTATGGTTCTATGGCACGTCTATTCTGGAATTGTAGTTTTAAAAGACGTCTTTCCCAAATTAGAAGTTGACAGTATTAAACTGTGTACAGCCCTGGAGGTTTAGGCGATAGGAAAACAATTGGTGTGTACACATTTAAAACATTAATTACTAAATGGGTGAAATCGCTTGTATCCATAATGCGCAGCATTAATATAGACCCACATGACAGCTCATTGTTACTTTGTGTAATTCTACTCCACTACAATTCAGAGGTTAACCGGGTATTTTTACTCCACTACATTTATTTTAGGTACTTTGCAGATTCTGATTAATTATGTGAAATATAAACAACCGTTAAATCAGACTTTAGTTACACCTGAGTAAAATTCAGGGAAGGTGATTGTCAAATGCCCACAATCAGGAGAGATATTTGATAGTTGGTGCTTGAGAAGACATTTATGCAGATACCTATAAAGTATATTAATTACTCGTTATTCTCTACTAATAGTTAATTAAAAACTCTAAATAATGGCTATTTTGTACATCCCTTTCAAGATTTCAAGATTTTCTAAAGTTTATTGACATCATATACACAACTAATTCAATAACGTGCTTTAACCACTAGGTGGTGCACACAAGGTACACACAGCCATAATAACTTTGTATTATTAGTGTAGGACACTTGTGTATGTCTAACATCTGAAGATATGCAGTTTTATTCATGTTTTCACATAATTTTACAGGATATTGCTATATATTATTTCACATGTTTTACTTGTACACATTAATATCTGATTTGTAAAACATCACAGATAAAAAGGCATATCCGTCATTTAATGGTAAGCTATTGAAATTGTGATTCCATAGATGTGTCTCCCATTACCCAAAACCCCTGACTATTCTCTCAACTCAGTATTTACATTCTTATATTCAAAGAAAATCAGTAATATCTTTAAAAACTACAAGTCCTTTTCTATCAGCTGTGCATCGTTATGGTGTAAATATAACCTATCTACGAATTGGATCAAATATAAAAGTCAGCCGAATTACTATTGATACTGCAAGGAGACGTATTGTGTGAAGAGAAATTGAAGATGTTGTTTGATTGCTGACATATTTATGATCCAAGGCAGATGTGTAGTATTTGATGCCGCCGAACTGTGTATTACAATGCCGTTATGTGATGACTTTCAAAGAGAAAAGCAAGCACACTCGGAATAAAGTATTATTTTCTTTTTTTAAATGTTTTTTTGATTTCATATCGCATAAACACCATATCCCAATGTGCATTGCGGCTAAACAATCCAATCACCGAGCTTCTAGCTGAGGATCTTGGGTAATCAGTTCAGTGGGTTAGTGGTGTGTATCGCATTGGTGCTCGAAATGTCCCTTATAGGCCTACGTCTGTTTCCGGTGACTTTATTTTGAAATTCAGTTCCTGAGGAGCGGCTAAAAAGCCAGAGATGATAGAATTAAGGATATCTGTGACAGCAGTTTCCAGCTTTGCATTTTTGCCACTCTTAGGTGGAGATGTAGTTGGCGGGTCTGCCACTTGTTCGTCATGGTCGATGCGGGTGTCTTTGTTCAGCCTACATTAGCTAGTAACTACAGTGGCGTTTTTGTCCTGGAGGCCAAGGGAAGCCAGGCTTCTCCTGTTTTTTTGGATTGTAGTTATAATTTTAATAAATAAATTAAAAACACTTCGTTTAGTTTCGGAAATTCTTTGCTGTGTGTTGCTGCCGGCCCGTCTCTCCCCATTCTCATTTACCTCATTCACACCAACGCAACTCCGGTTCAAGCTCCGTGCTAGTGCTTTTCAGGTTCAGAACCAGTTCTTCGGTTTAGCTCTGGCTCTTTTCACACCGCCCAGAGTCCGACTGGTAATGCGTCGTTGCGTCATCGTTTGCGTCATGACGTAACCGTTTGCGTGCCTGCTTCATAAAGCCAAACCGCGCGGATGAAATCAGTTGCATTCATTTCTTATGCCTCTATCCGAGTCATTTCTGTGGTTTAGTTATATTCTTATAAAAAGTGTACTCGTGTCAATAAAGGTTTTTTTATAACACAACTGCTTCCGAGGTCGGTCTTATTTCTTAAGGCGGACTGAACCATGAGTGTGGAGTAACGTTGTATCTTTCATTAAATGAACTGTAGCCTTCACTCAGGTATGAAACAGCTGTTCTCAAATGAACACGTGAAGTAAAGTTTAATATTTATAGTTTTATAGATTTATAAAGAGTTATAATGAGAGGTGATCAACGTGAATGCTCAGGTTCCACCTTAACACGCAGACACGTTGCTTCACCATGAGCAGAAACCTTTATATATACAGTCTATGGCAGAAACACTGAAACTCTGAAACTCTTGTTAAGTTTCTCCATCGTTGTGTACAACTGGATAAAACGCGAGCTTGTTGTTGTTGTTCAGGAGTTGATTCCCGCCCCTGCTCCCGCCTCGACGTAAGCGTGACGTATGTGGTGCTTTTTGCTCTGGCCGGACAATTTTTTGGTGCTTGAAACGAACCGGATTCCGGAGCTAAGAGGCTGCTCCGCTGCGGTGTGAAGAGGAAAACCCGGTGCTTTTCAAGCTCCAGCTCCGAACCGGCCCTGAAACACCGTTGGTGTGAATGAGGTAATTTTACAAAGAGTGAAACAGCGCCCCTCTAGATGTTATGGTGATACAGTAGATTGCACTCTCTGTTGCGAGAGGAGGCCAGTGGAAAACGAACCTGTTAGATAAATGCACGTTTTGTTCAGCCGGATAATATCCACATGTCTACCCTACTTTTATTATTTTCTAATCATAAATCTAATCGATAGAACTTAGATAGCGCCACTGCACCACTCTCACCGCCGTTAGAAAGTAGCAAGCAAGTGCAATTATGGAGGGTGGAGATTTGGAGTATGTAATCAAAAATAATTGTACTAACCTTCCGCTACAGCAGCAACTAAAAATAACATCTGATGACAGGCCGATGCCCAAACTGGAGCTGTGTACAGAGAGCAAAAAAGGAGCGAATTGGACGTAAAACGTTAAAGGTCTCCTGATTTAGTTTGTGAATGAATGCTTATTAGAGTTTCAGCTGGAGAGTGCGTGCGGACCTGTTGGTTAGATAACAGGCGTGTGTAAGTCCTGCATCTGTATGATACAAATGTGTGTAAAATGATACCGGGTGCTGTCATCACTCATCTGGTTAATTTATCACATTGACCACCACACCCACGACCCAAAAGAAAGGACGTATTATTGGCTTCCCCTAATTTTCTCCCCACGCCACGCTACTGAGTAATTATAGTAGCTATAGTAGCTACAGTAGCTTCGGTAGCTACAGTAACTATAGTAGCTACATTAGCTACAGTAACTATAGTAGCTACAGTAGCTTCGGTAGCTACAGTAACTACATTAGCTACATTAGCTACAGTAACTATAGTAGCTACAGTAGCTTCGGTAGCTACAGTAACTATATTAGCTACAGTAACTATAGTAGCTAAAGTAGCTTCGGTAGCTACAGTAACTATATTAGCTACAGTAACTATAGTAGCCACAGTAGCTACATTAGCTACAGTAACTATAGTAGCTACAGTAGCTTCGGTAGCTACAGTAACTATAAGCTGTGAAAGTCAAAGACTAAATAACTACACAACAGTTATAGCCTAGCCTATAGTCAACACAGTCTCAAGATATTTCGTGTTATAGTCACGAAATTAATCTATTGATTCGTGTTCACCAACACGTTTTTCGCAATTGTCACACGTTCTGTGTGTGATTTAAAAAACAATGTAAATAATAACAAATTAGAAGGAAAAAAAGATTTTAAAAAATACAGATTTCAATATTCTGAGGCTCTGAGGCCCATTTATTTTCCTCGCGGATGGCAAAAAAACTCCAACAATTATACAATTTAAAATAAAAGGGATAGGGTTGGGCTTAGGGTAAGATATTGAGTAAGAAAATGTTTTTATGAACAACACAGCTTCTGGTATTCCAAGACCCGACCGGACAAAAAGACGTGGTGCAGGTGTACCACTCAGACCACTCAGAGCTGGTGATTACTTCAGTTTATTTCCATACCTGCATTGCAATGGACAACATACAATGGACACGTGAGCTGCGTTTCTCAACAGATCCTCACGCGGTATCTCAATCTCCTTTACAAAATAAGTGTCCAATAATCAACAACACAACAATGATCGTATAGTGGTATAAACAATGTGAAACATTAAACATAAACAAAGTGGTGTACAACACTCACATACCTGCATAGCAATGGACACGTGAGCTGCGCTCTGTTGGAGGGATAGCACCACGCTCACGTTAGCCTATTAGCTCAAATTAGCTATTGACGATCACATTAATAAATCATATAACACAAATAGCGAATCACACAAAAAACATGTTGCTGTGAGCATTAAACGACTAACATTAAACTAAACAAACACAACAGAACGTTATTGTCCTAATAACATAACAACATACATTTTGTCCACAGACATAATACAATAGCACCTTACTCTCAACAGATCCTCACGCGGTATGAGAACCTCCCAAAATCCATTGCGGTAACAAAGCTACAGCAATGCAGACGCGTTTGTAACACCAGATGGCGTAATTCTCCAATTTAACCCGGATTTTACACCAACCTTTATAACTCTGTTACACAGGCACGAAACATACTACCAATAGAAATACATTGCTTTTAAAATCGTTCCGTGTGACACGAATCAATAGATTAAATACATGTTGTGACTATAACACGAAATGCAGTGAGACTGGGTTGCTATAGTATAGTAAACATCACTTACCAACAGGAGATGAGCCCTGCAAAATGAAAATAACTTCATTTATCTGTTAGTTTTTCTTTCTTCTTGAAGCAGCCATTTTGTAAAGCTTGTAAAATTGCCTAAGTCACAAGACAATGCGACTCAAGCAGGGGCGGTTCTAGGGGGGCCAGTGCCCCCCTAACACTGACCTCTGACCCCCCTGTGGCCCCCCTAACAATGAAAAGTTTTTTTTTTTAAATGTATATTTTCTGGTACTCAGGATTTTGTTGCTGTAATGTGAGATTGTGCAGACACCCTTATGTAAAGTAGAGATGTAACTGTTCATTGCCTTTATTTTTATATAAATATGGTGTTAGTGCAAACATTGCACTATAACTTAAGCTGAAGCTAACAGTAATAACTATAAGATCTATCTGAAATAAATAAGTGTACTGAAACAAATACCAATAACTGTATTGCATTGTTTTCTTATGCGCAATTACTTCATACTGTCTAGTTCTCTTTTTCGTCCTGCATTTATTGTGCCCCCCTCAGAAAATAACTGGGCCCCCAGTGGCCCCCCCCAGTCAAATTGGTCTAGAACCGCCACTGGACTCCAGCCATTATCTTTGTTATATATATTGCCTAAGCCACACTCACATAGGCCATTATACTACCAGGGTAGGAACAGCACTATCCTTTCAATAAGGATGCAGGCAATTTGACCAGAGGTGGCCAGCATCCAGAAGAGATGATTTAGGCAAAAGAAACATTTTCTCCAAAATATGACTTAGGCCATTAGTTTAAGAAAGTGACGATATGTTCCTGGTGTGTGGATGCAACCCAGTCTCACAGCATTTCGTGTTATAGTCACGACATTTAATCTATTGATTCGTGTTCACCATCACAATTGTCCCCTTTTTTTCGTGTCACACAGAGCGATTTTAAAAGCAATGTATTTATATTGGTAGGATGTTTCGTGCCTGCAACACGTCTTTTTGTCCGGTCGGGTCTTGGAAGACCGGAAGCTGTGGGGTTCATAAAAACATGTTCTTACTCAATATCAAGCCACGATTATTGTTTTTATTTTAAATCGTATAATGTCCGACTTTTTTTGCCGTCTGTGAGGAAAAGAAGTGGCTCAGAGCCTCAGGATACTGAAATCTGTATTTTTTAAAATCTTTTTTAAATTTGTTATTCTTTTCTAAATAACACACTGTTATTTACTCAAAAATAACACAACATTTTCCTTGTTTTTATTTATTCGTTTAAGGACTGGTTCAAGGATCTGCCCACTGTTGATTCACATACTGCAGAAGCACAGCGACCTACAAAGACAAGAAGTCCCTTCACCCAGGCACAACCATCCCCCAACTACATCGGGAATATCAACAGGTAGCTGCAACTGCTGAAGTTGATGCTCTGCCAATCAAGGAGAGGCATGGCATGCCCGTAGAGTGGCATCAGTTTTTTTACAATTTGCCACATAATTAGACAGACACACACACTCTCAAACCCACACACACACCCCAAGATGACTGAGAAAGATTCAGGGGAGAAACTGATTTAAATGTAAAAGGGGTAGCTACAATTAAAAACACAGCAAAGAAGATATATATCTATATTGAATTAAAGGGCCAACCACGGCCAAACTGCCCTCTGTTTCCTGAGTCTCTGTGTGCTCCTCTGTCACAGTCGTGCGGGAAAGAGAAGTGCACTGTGTTGCCTAAGTCACAACAACATGTTCAAGTAATCTAATACTCTTATTTCACACAACAGTGTTATTTGTACGTCAATAGTCATTTTTTGAAAAACTCAAATACGACTTAGGCCATTAGTTTAAGAAGGTGACGATACAACTGTGTGTGGTTAAAACAAATAAGTATAATACCAGGAATAATAAGCAACGTCTAAAATATGTGGATCAAAATGTAATAATAATGCATCGTCAATATTATTTAATAAATGTATTTTTAAAAAAAGGTGTAGAAATAATTCCTCTGATTAACCCTGGAGCGAGCAGTGTGAATATGTAACATTGATGAAAATAAAGGTTAGACAAAAGGACTTCTGTTCACACACACATACAAGTTTACATCTGTGTCTTTATTGTTATCATGTGAACAAAACAGGTGAACACGTAACTTCTCAGTTTAAGGACAAGCTCTGCGAGATGCACAGACTGAGGGAAAAAATGTTGAACAAGGCGCATCGTTCCACTTCCCCTTCCAGTTGTTGAGCACACAGTCTTCACCTAGTCCGTCGGTTGTTCGGTTGTCCTCTATACCAAAATAAATACTTGGCTGCACACCCATCAGACCACATCCATTTTCCTTCTTCGTAGATGTCATTGAGTCCGATCCATGTATATCCATCAGCAGGGAACATGCTTTTGACAAAGTCCTCTTCCTCTGTGCTGTGGATGGACACCAGGTTGCCTCCCTGGGACACACAGTGGAACTCTGCATCAGCCCAGGTCCTCTCTGTGTCGAAGTACTTGTAGCAGCGGCCGTTGAAGGAGATCCAGAAGGAGGGACAGGTGTCCTCCATTTGAGGGTTGTCTGAAGACACAGCACCCAGAGCCAGGCCCAACAGGAAGAGGAACGCCAGCATGATGATGATGTCTCCGTCTGTTAAAGTTGCTCTGAACCGTTGGAGAGGATGGAGATTGTGAAGCTTCAAGTGACCGGCTGCTTCTTATATATGTGTGGGAATGTGACGTCATTGTCACGTGACGTGATCACATGACCGGTAACATGTGGCACTGCACTTGGATGTACCAGTTGAGCTGGTTCTTCCACCAGTTCAACTCTCTGTCCCTCATCATGAACGCAGGAGGCTGGCTGTATATCGGAACTCGCGCCCTCATCATCCTCTTCATCATCTTCATCATCTTGCACTTGTTCTAAGCTGCTGATGATAGTGCTTGTAGCAGCGCTGCTGCCAAAAAGGTCTGTCGAATTGCGACATTATATGCTCCACCTGCGAGTGACTTCACCTTTTTCGTTTTCTTTGATTTGTATCCATGTTTTTTCATTCTCCCTGTCTGCCGCGGCGTCTACCCTGCTGAGAAAACCAGCTCAGACCAACTTAGCTGGCCTGGCTGGTCAACCCCCCTAAACCAGCCTGGCTGGTTGTTGACCAGCCTGGCTGGTTTAGGGGGGTTTTGGACCCTTTAGCTGCCAGGATGGCTGGTTTAGCTGGTTTAGCTGGTTTAGCTGGTGCACCAGCTAAACCAGCTAAACCAGCTAAACCAGCTAAACCAGCTAAACCAGCCATCCTGGCAGCTAAAAAAATAGCATAGTATGCTGGGCTGGTCACCAGCATCCATCTATCAACAGTTTATGTTTAATAATAGTATTAAATATACCCTGCTGGAAGCTTACCAGGATTCCAGGTGACCAGCATACATTAAATACTGGCATGATTATTTAAACTAGAGAACATAAATATATTACAAAGACTCATCGTGTCATGTATTCTGGTATCGACCAAAATAAAGACATTGTATCGTGTTCATAACAGTATTTAAATTTAATAAATAGCTGGTTAATATAATAAAATACACAGTAACAATACAAATAACAACCAACATGCAAATCAACCTACACACCAAAATAAATATATGATCTAAAACCGGTGCATTTGATTTAAAATAAAAGTAATACATAGAATTCAATATTTAAATGGTAACAAAAACAGTAACACTGCATGATAAGAACAAGGCAACAAAGAAAGTGTTTTTGTTTTTCCTTGTTCATGTCCATAATGTTTCCCGCTGTGTAGCGTCCAGCCTTTCCCAGTCTGGCCTGCACTTCTGTCTGTTGAAGCCACTTCTTCAAGCAAACTGAAAAGAAATGTACAGATATAAGTACACTGTAAAAAGAAAACTTGACATGTACGTTAACATTTGGGCTGCTGTGGTTGCCAGAACCGTTAAAGTAAAATACATTACAAATTACAGTCGGTAGACGTTACAGTCAACAATTGCTTATGGTGTAGTGTACACGGTGCGGCTGTATTATCTGGGAAATAGAAGAATCGGATCAGGATTCGGTATTGGCAGACAATCAATATCAAATGAATCGGATCATTATCAGCACTTGATCACCTTTGTCGACTTGCAGCCTAAATACAAAGATAACTCCACTTCTCTCCTACCACTCTTACCTGTAATGAGCCTTGGTAGAACTAGTGTCCGAGTCATAGGGTCCAGACCTGACTGAAGACACATGGAACAGAGTCAGAGGGTCCAGACCTGACTGAAGACACGTGGAACAGAGTCATAGGGTCCAGAACTGACTGAAGACATGTGGAACAGAGTCATAGGGTCCATAACTGACTAAAGACACGTGGAACAGAGTCATAGGGTCCAGAACTGACTGAAGACATGTGGAACAGAGTCATGGGGTCCAGAACTGACTGAAGACATGTGGAACAGAGTCATAGGGTCCAGAACTGACTGAAGACACGTGGAACAGAGTCATAGGGTCCAGAACTGACTGAAGACATGTGGAACAGAGTCATAGGGTCCAGAACTGACTGAAGACACGTGGAACAGAGTCAGAGGGTCCAGAACTGACTGAAGACATGTGGAACAGAGTCAGAGGGTCCAGAACTGACTGAAGACATATGGAACAGAGTCATGGGGTCCATAACTGACTGAAGACATGTGGAACAGAGTCATAGGGTCCAGAACTGACTGAAGACATGTGGAACAGAGTCATAGGGTCCATAACTGACTGAAGACACGTGGAACAGAGTCATAGGGTCCAGAACTGACTGAAGACATGTGGAACAGAGTCATGGGGTCCAGAACTGACTGAAGACATGTGGAACAGAGTCATAGGGTCCAGAACTGACTGAAGACACGTGGAACAGAGTCATAGGGTCCAGAACTGACTGAAGACATGTGGAACAGAGTCAGAGGGTCCAGAACTGACTGAAGACATGTGGAACAGAGTCATGGGGTCCAGAACTGACTGAAGACACGTGGAACAGAGTCATAGGGTCCAGAACTGACTGAAGACATGTGGAACAGAGTCAGAGGGTCCATAACTGACTGAAGACACGTGGAACAGAGTCATAGGGTCCAGAACTGACTGAAGACATGTGGAACAGAGTCAGAGGGTCCATAACTGACTGAAGACACGTGGAACAGAGTCATAGGGTCCAGAACTGACTGAAGACATGTGGAACAGAGTCAGAGGGTCCAGAACTGACTGAAGACACGTGGAACAGAGTCATGGGGTCCAGAACTGACTGAAGACACGTGGAACAGAGTCAGAGGGTCCAGAACTGACTGAAGACACGTGGAACAGAGTCATGGGGTCCAGAACTGACTGAAGACACGTGGAACAGAGTCAGAGGGTCCAGAACTGACTGAAGACATGTGGAACAGAGTCATAGGGTCCAGAACTGACTGAAGACACATGGAACAGAGTCATAGGGTCCAGAACTGACTGAAGACATGTGGAACAGAGTCAGAGGGTCCAGAACTGACTGAAGACATGTGGAACAGAGTCAGAGGGTCCAGAACTGACTGAAGACACGTGGAACAGAGTCATGGGGTCCAGAACTGACTGAAGACACGTGGAACAGAGTCAGAGGGTCCAGAACTGACTGAAGACACGTGGAACAGAGTCATAGGGTCCAGAACTGACTGAAGACACGTGGAACAGAGTCATGGGGTCCAGAACTGACTGAAGACACGTGGAACAGAGTCATGGGGTCCAGAACTCACTGAAGACATGTGGAACAGAGTCATAGGGTCCAGAACTGACTGAAGACACGTGGAACAGAGTCATGGGGTCCAGAACTGAATGAAGACACGTGGAACAGAGTCATGGGGTCCAGAACTCACTGAAGACACGTGGAACAGAGTCATGGGGTCCAGAACTCACTGAAGACACGTGGAACAGAGTCATGGGGTCCAGAACTGACTGAAGACATGTGGAACAGAGTCAGAGGGTCCAGAACTGACTGAAGACACGTGGAACAGAGTCATGGGGTCCAGAACTGAATGAAGACACGTGGAACAGAGTCATGGGGTCCAGAACTCACTGAAGACACGTGGAACAGAGTCATGGGGTCCAGAACTCACTGAAGACATGTGGAACAGAGTCATGGGGTCCAGAACTGACTGAAGACATGTGGAACAGAGTCATGGGGTCCAGAACTGACTGAAGACATGTGGAACAGAGTCAGAGGGTCCAGAACTGACTGAAGACATGTGGAACAGAGTCATGGGGTCCAGAACTCACTGAAGACATGTGGAACAGAGTCATGGGGTCCAGAACTGACTGAAGACATGTGGAACAGAGTCATAGGGTCCAGACCTGACTGAAGACACGTGGAACAGAGTCATAGGGTCCAGAACTGACTGAAGACACGTGGAACAGAGTCATAGGGTCCAGAACTGACTGAAGACATGTGGAACAGAGTCATGGGGTCCAGAACTGACTGAAGACATGTGGAACAGAGTCATGGGGTCCAGACCTCACTGAAGACATGTGGAACAGAGTCATAGGGTCCAGACCTGACTGAAGACACGTGGAACAGAGTCATAGGGTCCAGAACTGACTGAAGACACGTGGAACAGAGTCATAGGGTCCAGAACTGACTGAAGACACGTGGAACAGAGTCATGGGGTCCAGAACTGACTGAAGACACGTGGAACAGAGTCATGGGGTCCAGAACTCACTGAAGACACGTGGAACAGAGTCATGGGGTCCAGAACTGACTGAAGACATGTGGAACAGAGTCATGGGGTCCAGAACTGACTGAAGACATGTGGAACAGAGTCATGGGGTACAGAACTGACTGAAGACATGTGGAACAGAGTCAGGGGTCCAGAACTGACCGAAGACATGTGGAACAGAGTCATGGGGTCCAGAACTGACTGAAGACATGTGGAACAGAGTCATGGGGTCCAGAACTGACTGAAGACATGTGGAACAGAGCCATATGGTCCAGAACTGACTGAAGACATGTGGAACAGAGTCATGGGGTCCAGAACTGACTGAAGACATGTGGAACAGAGCCATATGGTCCAGAACTGACTGAAGACATGTGGAACAGAGTCATGGGGTCCAGAACTGACTGAAGACATTTGGAACAGAGTCATGGGGTCCAAAACTGACTGAAGACATGTGAAACAGAGTCAGAGGGTCAAGAACTGACTGAAGACATGTGGAACAGAGTCAGAGGGTCAAGAACTGACTGAAGACATGTGGAACAGAGTCAGAGGGTCAAGAACTGACTGAAGACATGTGGAACAGAGTCAGAGGGTCACGAACTGACTGAAGACACGTGGAACAGAGTAATGGGGTTTCTGTTGGAAAATACATTCCAAAGGCTAAATTCAAACTCAATACCATAAATAACTGGGTACCAAAGTGCTTTACCTGATAGGACACGTTCCACACGGAGCAGCAACCATCCGGCTTGGCCTTTTGCTGCATATCATCTCCTCCCTCTCTCTCTCTGGTGTTAGGTTCCAGTAGATCTCTACTATCCAATACAGTGTGTACATAGGCCCTGTACGACCTACAAAGAACAGATCAAATCCCCTGACAGACTCACACACTTTGGTGATGTCCTCATCTGATAATGTTTCATTTGTTAGCAGCAAACTAACATTACTCAAAGTATATGTTGGACCCAACTCATTTACAGTATGTTGTTCATCTCCTCAACAATGCTCTGATTCATTGAGTAGAAAAAACCTGTCCCTACAATTTCAGGTATTAACAGACATTTGTAAGAAAAGTTTACAATGAAGCAAAAGCATCCTCTTTGTATTAAGCTAGCTGCCACACAAAGTGCAGCTTAACATGCTAACCTTTGGTGAGCTACAGTTAGCTAACTTCATGTTCAACACAAAACCTCTAATGGCATTACATTGACAATTTTAAACAAAACTTAACTCTCTCAACTTGTAAGATAACGTTAAGTGAACGTACCCTTAAATAACTACATACATTTTTCAGGGGAAACACAAACTGCCGGAAATGTTAGCTGCTAACTGTTGTTAGCTAAGACAGCTAGCTTCTTAGCAAACGTAAGGTTAAGTTAACATTAACGTAACGCTGTAAGAAAGCAATACAAACCTTCAAGAATGCTTTTATTCTCAGATTTGTTGAAATTGTGTAGTGTTGCTGGACGGTGCTGCTATATCCCTATGGGAGAATTGTCCATGCCGGCACTAGAGTGCTTCCCTCCAGAACGACTTTTAGTGCGTTTCCCAGTAGACAGAGCTGTCAGAGCGGTTCCTCTCAGAAGAGCAGCCGCTGGGCGGAGTCACAGAAACGCTCAACTGATCTTCACTCCCCGACCGTTAGTGCCAGTCAAAACCATGTTTTATACCGTTTGGACCGTCTGTCTCTGTGGATGAAATCTGTGCAGCAACGCGTATCTCAGACTGATATTGACTGATGTTTTTAATGCTTCCATGATCTGTAAATTAGAGGTGAACTGTGCTTTTAGTGCTGAAGAGCTGATCTCCATATTGAATTCTGTTGCTCCTTTTACGCTTAGACGCACCAAAGTTCTCTCAGAGCCGTGGCTCAATGACTGTACTCTTGCTCTCAGACGCACCTGCAGGCGTACAGAGAGAAAATGGAAATCTGCACTTACCCCTAGATTCCACCGGGTCCGTCTGCGCCGCGTTACGGCCGTGTTACGGCTGCCGCGGCATTCGCAAAGATCACGGCCACTCTAGTCAATGGGTGCTATTCCACCAGACGCGCCGCGTTACGGCTCAGAAGCGTCCCAGAAGCGTCCCAGAAGCATCCCAGAAGCATCCCAGAAGCATCCCAGAAGCATTCCAGAAGCATCCCAGAAGCGTCTCGGCGCTTTTACAAGAGTATATGAAGATATGAAATCGGCTTTGTGTGCGTGAGTACCCTAGCAGCACAGTTTTGGACATACTGGAGCCTGTCCGGGGTTTTGTTGGGAACCCCGAACAGGACACCATTGCAGTAGTCCAAGCGGGTGGTGACAAACGCATGCACCAGGGTTTCGGCAACCGACTCCGACAGTGACGGTCGGAGTCTGGCAATGTTCCTTAGGTGGTAAAAGGCCGATTTGGTCACAGATTTTACGTGGGAATGGAAGGAAAGGGTGGAGTCAAGGATGACACCCAGGTTGCGTGCTTCAGGAGATGGGGAGATGGAGCAGCCGTCAACCTCAAAGACGAAGTCACCAACCTTCTGGAGCAGGGCCTTGGGTGCCACAACCATGAGCTCTGTTTTATTGCTGTTCAGCTTAAGATAGTTGGAAGACATCCATGTTTTGATGTCATGCAGGCAGTTGATGAGAGACTGAGGGGGAGCTGGGAGGATGGAGTGGTGCTGAGATACAATTGGGTATCATCAGCGTAGCAGTGGAAATTGAGTCCATGATGTCGGATGATCTGGCCGAGGGGGAGCATGTAAATGGTGAACAGGAGGGGGCCAAGCACAGAGCCCTGGGGTACACCGTGGTGGACTGGGGCCGGGGGTGAGTTTGAGCCACTGATGGAGACAAACTGTTTCCTGTTGTGGAGGTAGGATGTCAACCAGGACAGCGCTGTGCCAGTGACACCTAGGAGGTCTGAGAGGCGGGTGAGGAGGATGTTGTGAGAGATGGTGTCAAATGCTGCAGAGAGGTCCAGGAGGATGAGGATGCTGAGGCGGCCAGAGTCAGCAGCAATGAGGAGATCGTTGGTGATCTTGATGAGGGCGGTCTCAGTGCTGTGTTGCTGTCTGAAGCCGGATTGGAAGGGCTCATAGAGCTCATGGTTGGACATGTACAGATGGAGTTGGCCGGCGACCACTCTTTTCAGAGTTTTGCTGAGGAAGGGAAGGTTGGAGATCGGCCGGTGGTTCTGGAGGTCGTCGGGGTCCAGGCCAGGTTCTTTGAGTATGGGGGTGACTGAGGCCAGTTTGAAGCTGGTGGGGACTATACCAGAAGCCAGAGAAGCGTTGATGATGACCACCATGTAGGGACAGAGGGTGTGTAGGCAATCCTTGACCAGGGCTGTGGGCATGGGGTCCAGGGAGCAGGTGGAGGTCTTGGCCGAGCTGACCAGTTTGGCCACTTGGAGAGCATCCACAGGGGAGAAGGAGGAGAGGTTGGAGTGGGAGAGGCGCGGCGCTTGGGGTGCGTTACCAGGTGAATGAGGTGCAGGTAGGGGAGAAGGGCCAGTCACCAGGAGCTGCTGATGGATGGCCTCGACTTTCGCCTGGAAGAAGTCGAGGAATTTGGAGCACAGATCGGGAGCCCCTGAGGGCTGGGGGGCGTCAGGGGGCCGTAGTAGGCGGTTGAAGGTGGAGAACAGTCTTCTGGGGTTGCTTTGCTGAGCACCAATGAAACGGGAGTAGTAGTGAGTCTTGGCATGGGAGAGAGCTTCCTTGTACGTTCTGATATGTTCACGAAAGGCCAGGAGGTGGACTGTGAGGCCAGTTTTTTTGGAGAGCCTCTCCAGCTGGCGACCAGAGGCCTTCAAACGGCGGAGTTCAGTGGTGAACCAGGGGGCAGGGCGGGTGAAGGAAACAGTCCTGGTTTTAATGGGGGCGAGAGAGTTGAGACTGAGGGATAGGGCAGTGTTGTAGTGGGCTACCAGGCCGTCCACGGTGGAGTCGGAGGGACCCGAGGCCATGTGGGTAGCTATCAGGTCGGATAGGGCCGGTGCACTCACAGTCTTAATGTTCCTAAACATAATGGTGCGTTTAGGATGCTGCCTGGGCAGGGAGACCGGAACAGTGAAGAGGATGGCGTGATGGTCAGATACAGCCAGGTCGAGGCGCTGTAGGTCGGGGGGCGGAGAGCCGGTAGAGCACACTAGATCCAGCGTGTGGCCTTTGATGTGGGTGGGGCCCTGGACATGTTGCTTGATGCTGAAGCAGTCCAGAGGTGAGAGGAATTCAGCAGCGAATGTGCAGTTACTGGAGTCCACGTGGATGTTAAAATCACCGAGCAGGAGAGTAGATGGAGACATGGAGCAGAGAGAGGTGAGTAGCTCAGACAGCTCAGACAGGAAGGTAGTGGAAGCTTTAGGTGGGCGGTAAATGAGGGCAACCTGGAGCGGAGCAGACCCGGCCAGTTTGAAGACAACACACTCAAATGAGGTGGTAGTAGGTACTGGGAGTTCTTTAACCAGGATGCCAGCTCGGTGGATAACAGCCAATCCACCGCCACGACCCAGGGAGCGGGGCTTCTGGATGTACAAATAGCCTGGGGGTGTAGCTTGATTGAGTGTCACAAAGTCCTGCTGATTTGCCATGTCTCTGTTAAGCATAGGATGTCAATGATAATGTCAGTGATAACGTCGTGGATGAGTAGCGCTTTGTTGTTGAGGGAGCGGGTATTCTGCAGCATAAATGTCACATAGTTGTTCATAGCTGCTGGGGGGAACAGGGAGGGAGAAACCAGCACGCTGTCAGCACAGGTCAGGGACCTCAGGTAGATAGAGCGAACGGGAGGTTCGGTCGGATGACGTTGTTTGTTGTGATGACGACATCGCCGTGCGACAGACCGTCTGTCAGAAACAACTGCGGGGATAGGAGTTTCGGAGTAGAAAAACTTGCATCTGGATGCCCGGTGTATGTAGCAGGGACGACGCAGAAGCCCAAGGGATTTGATAACGGCGAGGCAGTCGGGGATAGTGTGGTAGAAAAAGTTACGAAGTTCCAGCGAGGAGTATTGGAGCAGCATCACGAGAAGAGCGGCGAGCAGCTAGCACCATTAGCCCTGCAGAAACCGGACCTCGAACCTCGGCAGCGGTGATGGAAAACAGCCCAGTTGGAATGGCCGGACTGAGGGAGGGTTCGGGGATAGTCCTGGGAGCGTGGCGGAGAGGAGCCCAGTCGGAGAATTCCGGAACGGGGACTACACTGATAGCAGAGCGTGATGGTGAGCTCGTTTTGCGAATAGCAGGATGGCAGAGGCTGAGAGCTAAACAGCAGCCAAACATAGTCGGCTGAGCAGCGGAGATGGCAGAAACACAAAACCAGAGGAGAACAATATTTCTCCTGTGTATGGGAATTAAATAGATTGATGGCAGGGAGTGGTAGACACAAAGAAAGCGTCGGCATGAAGAGCGGCGAAAAACACGCCAGCGTCCCCTCCTGCTGAGCGTCCATGAATGACAATGGAAGTGCTTAGATAAGCAACTAAAGTTGAGTTGACGATCTGTTGATCGTCAACTAATCTAGAGTTGACTATCAGCTTTTAGTACTGGCACATACACGTGCAGGGCAAGAGCAAGAGGTGGGTGAGAATTATCCCTTGAACTCAGTGGCGTTTTCTCCTGGAGGCCAAGGGAAGCCAGGCTTCCCCTGTTTTTTTGGATTGTAGTTATAATTTTAATAAATAAATAAAAACACTTATTCTGCTGACCCGTCTCTCCCCCATTCTCATTGAGTATTTTACAAAGAGTGAAACAGCGCCCCTCTAGATGTTATGGTGGAACAGTAGATTGCACTCTGTTGCGAGAGGAGGCCAGCCGGAATTGGCTTCCCTTGGTGAAAAAAAATCGAGGGATTGACCAATCAGATGAGGCTCACGTCATGCCTCACAATCCAATCAAATTGCATCAACTTCAGTTCGTACTATAACTGTCATCACCGCCCTTAAAAAGTAGCAAGCAACTGAAGCAAGTGCAATTATGAAGGGTGGAGATTTGGAGTATTTCATCAAAAATAATTTTACTAAACTTCCGCTACAGCAGCAACAAAAAATGAAATCTGATGACAGGCCAATGATCAAACTGGAGCTGTGTGCAGCGAGGGGAAAAGGAGCGAATCGGACGTAAAACTTTAAATAATAAACAGCGGATTTCTAACATTTGACATTTCATGTGGCCGGGTCAGTTTCCAGGACTGGATTTTAGTCCCAGTCCGCCCCTGGGTGAGATTATTAAGATTTGGTCACGCAGTGAGGGGGAAATTCTCTGTTGGGTTTGTCTTCTGCCCAGGCGTGTTGACAGTGTAATACTTTGCTTTCCGATTGGTTATAGGTAATATATTATGGCTTCTTTGTCGGCGTTTGTGGATGCGCCCTCAGTGTCTTTCTTAGATGATTGCAAGAAGGCGCAGTTGATCCAAATAGCAGAGCATTATAAAATTGCTGTTGTAGGGAGCAAGCGGAAACATGAGATTAAAGCTGTCATCTTTGTTTGAGCAGGGGGTGTTGCAGAAGAGTGAGTCTGGTGCGGCAGGGGTCGGGCCGGTAATGGTTCAGACGGCAGGTTTGATGTTCGAGCAGCAAAGAGAGCTTTTGGCCCAGCAGTTTCAGCAGCAGGAGGTAGAGAAGCGTTTAGAGGTGGAGAAGGTGAAATGTGAGGTGGAACATGCTAGATTACGGCTGATTGGAGAGGGTAAGCTTTCTTCGGTGGGGGCTGATGCCGATAGTTCTGCATCAGGTAGTGGCGATGTTATTTCTAGCTTGCGGTTAGTGCCAAAGTTTAATGAGCTTGACCCTGACATTTTTATTCCCACTCTATTTGAACGCGTAGCTGCGGCAAGAAACTGGTCAGATTGCCGTTACTTCAGTGTGTACTCATGGGCGAGCACAGGAGGCTTGATAATCGTCGACATGGTGTGTCTCCTCTTTGTTATGACCTGGCTCAAAAGGCCACAACAAAGAGGAGACACACCATGTCAACGGTTATCAAAATATGTTTATTTAGAACAAACAATTAAAATCAACCAATTTGTTATACTCAACAGAGCCGGGTGCCTGCAGGGAAAACAGAGAGGGAACAGAGAGGCTTTAAATCGCTGCAGGGCACCAGACCCAGATGCCCTGAGTTACTGCAATCAATGCAATCGAGCAGCACAGCCACACCCTCTCTAATGATGAACCCACAGGGGCATCACATAACTATTTTGTTCTTCTATTTGCCTCACCAGAAAACAGTCCCACCTTCTCTTGAAGACATGTTTCCTCCTGCTATCGACTTCAGGTTCACATCAGGTAAGCCCTTGAGTGTGTCAGACTAGTTATTGTTTCAGAGGTTAATTCAAGACGTGTTATGTTTACATTCTAATATAATGAGCATCAGGTAAACGTACCCATTTCTATTTCTGGAATCACAGATGGGATGGAGATGTAAACTATGCAGCATGTCACCACTCAAAGTGATATTTTAAAACATTATCGACTCCATCATGGAACCTTTGGACAGAAACGCGCCTTGCCCTGCGTTCATGTAGACTGGCCTGCGCTCTCACTTATCAAGATAAAATAATCATCATTCATTCTAGGACCCATGTGCCACTTTATATAAATCCCTGAGCATGAGGTGGGGTTAAACATAAGTAGTTTTATGAACTATATCAATATCATACTATGTGGTTCATTTTCTTGCAAAGCAGCCTTTTGTTGATGGCTTAACTTGTAATGCATGTGAATAGCAGCTCTGTTACCGTCTGTTAACAGCTAATGTAAACTGTCTCGTTATGATTTCAAGACGGGTGTGATTTTTGTTGTTGAGGAAAACACATGGTGTGTCCTGATTTGTACTCAATGTAGTGTTTTGTTTGTATATACAGGGAACAGCAGAGGTCGAAGTGCACCAGGCTCGTGATGCACAGCATGAAGTGATACGTTGCCCACGAGCCAGTTGGAATAACCATCAAGTAATAACCATGTGTCTCCATGTGTTGTGCTTTTAAACAAACTTGTTACTGTGTTAGGAAAACTGTATTGAAATAATCAAATTGTAATAAAAGGTATTAACCTGTCCATAACATTCCCTTTTTTAAATAAAAAAGCGTTCTTTCTCTGATATGCTGCCTATAGTGTTTGTTCTACTGTGCTTTATAGCCTGGCATTGACTTCAGTTATCCAGTGCTCGTGATCAGTGCAAAACATTTCGCTTTGTTCCCATGTCTGTTGCATATCATTAGTGGATGAATGTGTTCTGTTGATAGGTTATAGACTTTCTACTGTTCAATAATTTTTCACTTGAATTGGATAGTCTAACACATGCCTACTCAAAGTATGCTGATAGTCAACTAATGCTTAATGTAACCTTTAGTTGACATCTTGACTCAACAGATAGTCGACATGACCCTTTTGACTTGACCAAAAAACAGTAGTTTGCATCTTATCTATCTATGATGGAAAAATTAGGATGAGTTTTATTTATTTAATTGACTTTTATTACTTTATTGACCACAAAAGTTTTCCTTTGACATATGTTCATTCTTAAATCTAAGATGTGTAAAGTAATACAAAATAAAAAGCAGGGTTCTTTTTAGATGCTTAACAAAATGCACATTTAAGTAAATAACAAGATATTTAGAGCATCAGTTCAAGTAGAAGTCATGTTGTCAGTGTTATCGTAACAAATACATGTCATACTCTACAGATGTCCTTTGTATTCAGTAAAGTTAGACGTTATTTATCGTTTGGCATTTTGACGGTTTCTGAGTTCATAAATCCAAGAGAATCCTTGCTCACCAACACGGCAGCCACATCGTTTCTCCTCCAAATCTCATGTGAATCTTTGAACTTTCACTTCGTCTAAGATATTTCTCACAATCGGAGCAGCTGAAAGAATTCTCCTCAGTGTGAACTTGCAACTGTTCGGACTACATTTGTTGTATTTGCTGTTAAGTGTCTCTACTGTAGGCTATTTTTTATTATATGTACAGCACTTTGGCTCGACCAAAAATCGTTTATAAATGTGCTATATAAATAAAACTTGATTTGATTTGACATCTGAGCAAATATCTTCCACTTTTCAGTTAGCAGCCGTGGGGTTTCTCTCCGGTGTGAACCTGCATGTGAAGGTTTAATTCCCCCCCTCTGTGTATACCTGTTGCTACACAGAGAGCAGCTGAATGGTTTCTCTTATTCATGGACTCTCAGGTGAATCTGTAAATGTTCACTTTGTGTAAATGGTTCCCCACACACTGAGCGGCTGAATGGTTTCTCTTCTTCATGGACTCTCAGGTGAATCTGTAAATGTTCACTTTGTGTAAATGGTTCCCCACACACTGAGCGGCTGAATGGTTTCTCTTATTCATGGACTCTCAGGTGAATCTGTAAATGTTCACTTTGTGT
The DNA here is from genome assembly GCF_902827115.2 of Pseudochaenichthys georgianus. NCBI lineage: Eukaryota > Metazoa > Chordata > Actinopteri > Perciformes > Channichthyidae > Pseudochaenichthys > Pseudochaenichthys georgianus. The sequence goes on from NW_027263195.1 coordinate 110,921, forward strand.
AAAAGGTTCCCCACACACTGAGCAGCTGAATGGTTTCTCTCAGATGTGAACATCCATGTGTCTCGTCACATGACTCCTGCGAATAAACCTTTTACTGCACAGTGAGCAGCTGAAGGGTTTCTCTCCTGTGTGAACTAGCATGTGTCTCGTCACATGACACCTGCGAATAAACTTTTTACTGCACAGTGAGCAGCTGAAGGGTTTCTCGCCAGTGTGAATTAGCATGTGTCGATTCAGATCACTCTTCTTGGTAAATGTGTTCCCGCACTGAGAGCATTTACAGCGTTTATTTGCAGAACTACTTCTTGAATCACTGACGGGGACTCGAGAGTTTGAACCTGACGGAGGGTCTCTGGTCTCCTTCCAACCAGCACTGTCTTCAGTGTCAGGTTCTGAAGAGTCTCCAGGGTTGTCCTCAGTCTCTGGTTGTAAACGTGTCTCTGGATCGGAGTTCGTGGCTAGTTCTGGTCCTCCACAGTCCTCTCCATCAGCTTCTGTTTGTCTCTGATGAAGCTGAGAGGACTGAGGTCTCTCTTCATCATCTTCACTCTTCACAGGGACAGGAGTGAATGTTGACTTGCTGTTATCATCATCCTCCTCCAGCCCTTGAAGCTTCTCTCCCTCCTGACTGATCCAGAGTTCCTCCTGTTCCTCTTTAATGTGTGGGGGGGTCTCAGGGGGAAACTCTTCTTTAACCTCCACCAGTTGGACGTCTGCAGGAAACAGGAAACAGAGATGTTACTGATAACGTTTCTGTGTTCATTACAGCTCAAAATCCCCCTTTTTGTTAAGCTCCAACGTTATCAGGTTATCTATCGGTACTGGGTAAATAAAAAACATGTATAGAATAGATTTTATATTCATTATTTCTAAATAAACCTACACCAGCTGATGGGGGGTGGGGGGGGGGGGTCGCTGCGCTGGCAGTTCTGGGAGGGAAAAAAACATTTTTGACCGTTGGGGCTCATCCTAATTTTCGGCCTTGATGTAATAATATTCATAATTAATCACCCCGGTTACACTTTTCATTTGCCCTGTACGATGGGCGCTGTAAGTGATGAAAATGGCTTATCTGGCGCCCGCAGCTCACAGCCAAAATGCGAGTGAGTGAGGGAGAGATCATTTGTGTAATCATGTAAACTATAAGTCTTTTTTCTTTGTTTTAACAGGTTTTTGTTTGCAGTTCTTGTTTCTTCTTTCTCAATGATCAGACTTTTGCTCTCGCTGCAGCTCTTCTCGTTTGCGCTCCCTCATTTTTTGTTTTCGATTTTGACACAAACCTCCCAGGTGGGCGGGACTTTCTGGGGTGTGTCCCCATTGGCTACTCAGTTGTTGAGTGACAGCCCACTACACCACAGATCATACAGTGCAGCTCATGCAGCAAACCCCGGAGTCCACTCGGCCACGTTAGTGTCGGTGTCTCCTGGGGAGTTTCATGAACACATCGGACTTGTCTTATGGATTTGTGTAGTTCATACTTTATTCCAACTTTAAATATTGTAATACCTGAACACACTGCTGCTGTTAAATAATTTCCCAATTTGGGATTGATAAAGTATCTGTCTATTTATTAAAAAAACACATCTATGTATTTTCAAGCTAAAGGTGATACACAATATAAACTGTATACTATTACTTTTTCAAAGACATATTACATTTGAAAAGCATATATGGCTTTGTTTAGGACAAACAATTAAAGACTGGTTTAATTTAACAAATTCTACCATATAAAAGTGGCAGATTTGCTTTATGAAACAGACCAGACCAAGGCTGCATACCAACACATGGACCATGCTCACATCTCACTATGTTGGTCTGAAGAGCTGAAGCATTCATACGCAATGTGTTGTCTCATTCTATATCCTGTGAGAAAATGATATACATTTAGCATTACAATCTCTACATACTATTCCTGAGGAAGATCTGAATAATCAACAGGGTTGAATGGAATCTCTAACATTTTCCTGTAGAATAAAGACAAAAGAGTGATTATACAAATTACATTTATTGAAATTTGAACCAGAAGATGAAGTCTCAAAGAATGTTTTAAATAAAAGGACATAAAACAAAAAGGTGGATAATAATAACATCTATTAAATGTATATGTAAAGACATTTGGTCAAATGAAATGACACTGAGCCAGTGATAACAGTAACGCCAGCGTGGATGAAGCTGGTGCAGGTCTCTCTTCATGCCCCCCCCTCCGTGCCGTCCCCTCAGAGGAAGTGGGAACACGGGATAAGACTATGGACGCCACGCTGTCTCAATGATCCACACTGTTAATATGAGAGGAACATAAATGTTTTAGGAAATGAAAAATATGAAGTTAACAAATAAAACACAGCTCAGGGACGGTAGGTTTTCCTACGAAGTTAACTCAGCCTCCATTGATTTTCATATCAGATTAGCGTGTTAATAAAATAAGCTATCATGTCTTATACTTGCATATCTAAACAGAATCATGAAAGCCTGTTGGTAGAGTCAGGCACACGAGTCCGCTTGAGTGTGTGCGCCGGTGTCTGAACGCTCACTCACTGCTAGCTATGTAGCTAACTGTTAGGCTACTTAGCTTGCATTGTTATGGATCTAAAGGTAGCACAAGCTAACTTTCATAGCACAGCTTTACTTCTCACTTAACACAATAAAGAAACAGACCGTATAGCACAAACAACACAAATGATCAATACTTACATATATTTTCAATAATTGAAATGCTGGTTCTTCTGGGGGTGTTCTATCCACGCTCAGCTAGCTACCGCACCGCAGCTGCCTGCACTGTACAATCGCTGGAGGACTGGGCTGTCACTCAAAAACGGAGTAGCCAATGGGGACGCACCCCTGAAAGTCCCGCCCACCTGGGAGGTTTGGGTCAGAATCTCAAACAAAAAGTGAAGGAGCGCAAACGAGAAGAGCTGCAGCGAGAGCAACAGTCTGATCATTGAGAAAGAAGAAACAAGAACTGCAAACAAAAACCTATGTTAAAAAAAGAAAAAAGACTTATAGTTTACATGATTACACAAATGATTTGTTTGCAACTTATAGTTTTATTTTTGAAATTTATTTTATTTAGTTTGACTCAGTTTTTTTTTCTTTTAAACTCATAGTTTTGCTTTATCTTTATGATACAAAACTAATCCCACACTCTAACGGATATAAGAAGAAGATGTTTCTACAATGATGTGGAGGAGAGTCCTCTCCAGTCAGACTGAGAGGCTGATAACTACAGCTCAGTGAGGTGAAGGACTGAGGGTTAAGAGCAGGGGTCGGCAACAGGCGGACCGCGGTCTGGATCCGGACCCAGACGCCGACCTATACGGACCCGGACCTATAATCAATACATTAATAGGAGATTTCCATTTTGACGGGGCGATTCTATTTTAACCGCCGCCGACAGGGGGCGAAAGAGACAAGAGAGAAAACACAGAAGAAGAGACGAGAGCGCGGCAGAGAGGAAAGTGAGTGAAGAGAATAATTAGCGATACAGGGAGAGAGAGAAGTGAAGAGGAGAGTGAACAGGCGTGTTAGCGACAGACAGGGAGAGACACATAATGACACATGGCGCTCTCCAAGAAGAGGAACGTGGACAGAGAGAACAGAGCTTTGAACCCTGAGTGGACTCCTTCATGTTCCTCCTGCCCACTGGGAGCTCAGAGCCAGGGAGTCTCATTTGTTCAGAGACCGTGGCGCTCATTAAAAGAGACAACACGCGGCTATGAGACAAAACACAAAGTGTTTGACCAAACATTTCCTCTCAAGTCAGAACTGAGGTCACAACAAAGAAGCAGTCTCAGAGCCCGATATGATCAGTCCACCAGGATCAAGATTAGAACTAAATATCATTCCAGGCTAACCGAGGCTAACTAATGAGCTAACCGAGGCTAACTAATGAGCTAACCGAGGCTAACCAATGAGCTAACCGAGGCTAACCAATGAGCACCTGCATGTGTGTGAGAATGGCCCTGACACCATCGCAGCCCAGATCTAAACTCCTGGCAGGACAAGCTCCAGCTCAATTCTCGCACTGAACAGAACAAAGCGAGAGAGGGACTGCAATATAAGAGGGACAGAAAGAGAAACTTTAAAACCGTTGAATTGTTATGATGTGTAAAGACTGATATTGTTCTATAATCGTCTGAAACTGTTGAGTCATGATGTGAAACGGTTAACAAAGAAAAAGGGACACTCAAGCTGCTGCTACACTTTATTTTATTTATCTAAAATTAAGCACTTAGTTTTGAGATGCACATATTTTCAAAATCTATTTTATTTTTAAATGCAGCCGAGAGGAACATTACACATATCCACAGTATTTACTGTATATCTGTACAGTTCAATGTTAATTGACAATAAATAGTTGTTTATGAATTGTACTTTCTTTATTTGATTGGCAGTCAGCTGTTGATTACATGCAGACGTTGATAAAGCTGCAGCTACTTCAATATCACACTAATTCATGAAGCAACTTAGACATTTTGACGTTCCGGACCTTTGCATGGGGACATTTTCTCTAACTGGACCTGGTTGAATTTTAGTTGAATACCCCTGGTTTAGATAGTTCACTTTAGTCCAAGTTATCTCAGTGGGTCTCAAACGGTTTGGTCACCATTTATGTAAACAAATATTTCCAAGGCACTCTTTTATAATTACTGGGATAAACAGGTTTGAAATCATTCCAATGTAAACTATAGGACAGTAACCAAAAACATCCTTTAAAACTGGAGAGATACAACAATATGCATGCATAAATAAATGTTAACTAGGTAAAATAAGATATGAATGAACAACAAAAAATAAAATAAGTTACATTTGTTTGTTATTGGCTATGGGTTATTGGTTATGTTCACATACTTATTTGATTATTGAAATATAAACCGATCTTTTTCATATGGGTGTTTAGAGTTGTACTAGTGATTTAGTCTCTAGTGATTCTGCTCAAAGTGCACCAGATTGAAGGATTTTACTTTAAAATGTTCAAAAAACGTTTAGTATAGTGAACATCCATTAGAGAGTGCACTGAACCGACCTGTCCTCTGGATCTGAGAATGTAAAATAGCGTCCAGTAGTTTCCGGTCTCTCTCGTGTTCCTCTTTTGATCGAGACAGTTTCTCCTCGTACTCTGATATCGTTCTTTCAAACAGAGCAAAGATCTCTTCAGCAGCTGCAGAGAGTCTCTGCTTCACCAACGAGAGCAGCACAACACTCATGTTCACACGCACGCACACACACACACGCGCGCGCGCACACACACAGTTAATTGTGTTGTTTTTTCTCCATCAAACTCTCACACTGTTGCTAACGTGTTTCCAGCTAGCATGCTAAGCTAGCTTCTGTATTCGGTAAGGTAGAAGCTCCAGATGAAGCCGAACAGATCAGAGTAAACTCGGAGAGTTCATCCGGACACACCGAGGCTCTGTAGGATCAGAACTGCGGGAGAAAACACACTCTTTATCGGAAGAACAAAGAGAGAAAACTGTCGCGACGAGACTCAATGTTGCTATCAGTTAGCGAGAGAGGTCACTTCCGGTTTGAGAATTTCAGAATAAAAGCAGGAAGAAAAATAACACCGACATCATATAATGGCTTTTTAACTGCAAACGTAGTCGGTACTCGGTAGGTTTCCGTGTGTGTAAATATGATGACGTGTGAATAGTATGAAGCTGCGGCCTCGCAGACCACACTTTTCGCGGCACATGTAGGCTACTTACAGCCAATCAGCTCTGAATTATGTGAGATGACGTATGGTGGGGATGGCAGCTCAGTTGCCCCTATGGTCATTATTTTGTTGCCACACACATTAAGGCCCATTCCTATGCCTACGTCTGTTTCCGGTTTCGTTTATCACCGATGTATTTTGTTATACACACATTCCTTCACATTTACATTTGAATTTGCATTCAAGTATTTCTTGAGGCCTTCTAATATGTTTTTAAATATAACTATGGTTGTAGTTGAATAGTTTGTAAATTAACATGAACCGAAGCTGTTGCTTGGCAACTCAATCGTACAACGTCACGTCCGTTAATTCCACATCCACACACACGGATTAACATTGATTTAATACATTAATGTAGCCTTTATTTCTGCTAAAAGAGGTGTCGACCAGCTGGGGCAACAAGAAAATCGGCGTAATCGAGTGTGGCTATTAAAAAATAAATCATTACGTCGGGGTAGCATTTGCTTGGTATTTCCGGTTATTGCTCTACTGGTTAACATGGGTTAACAATACCGTGTAGCTGTCACGTTTGAAGGGACGAAATCGTGACATCTTCACGTCTCCCAGCATGGTAAATCGTCACATGTTCACGTCTTGCTGTGATATCAGGTTGTATTACGCACAGAGTACCCCTTGAGAGTCAGTTTTCAACGGGCAGGGCGTCAACATGTGACGGGATGGGAGTGAGAACGTGTTGTCCACCAACCCAGTCTCACAGTACACGATTTCCCCCTTTTTTCGTTTGGGACTACAGTCCCGTTGACAAACCCCGTGATTAATCTTCAAGCTCTGGGATTGGATGTTGGAGTGGCAGTGCGCCAAGGTTACGCCGAGCGCCAAACAGCTCTTTAAAATCGAACGAAACCACGGCAGACTATCCAAAACTGGATTCGAACGGGACCACACCCCCCCCCCCAGAACTACACATGCTGGCTATTGTGTTTCGCTACATGTTCTATTTATATATACAGTCTATGGTTCTATGGCACGTCTATTCTGGGAATTGTAGTTTTAAAAGACGTCTTTCCCAAAATTAGAAGTTGACAGTATTAAACTGTGTACAGCCCTGGAGGTTTAGGCGATAGGAAACAAATTGGTGTGTACACATTTAAAACATGTAATTACTAAATGGGTGAAAATCGCTTGTATCCATAATGCGCAGCATTAATATATACCCACATGACAGCTCATTGTTACTTTGTAATTCTACTCCACTACAATTCAGAGGTTAACCGGGTATTTTTACTCCACTACATTTATTTTAGGTACTTTGCAGATTCTGATTAATTATGTGAAATATAAACAACCCTTAAATCAGACTTTAGTTACACCTGAGTAAAATTCAGGGAAGGTGATTGTCAAATGCCCACAATCAGGAGAGATATTTGATAGTTGGTGCTTGAGAAGACATTTATGCAGATACCTATAAAGTATATTAATTACTCGTTATTCTCTACTAATAGTTAATTAAAAACTCTAAATAATGGCTATTTTGTACATCCCTTTCAAGATTTCAAGATTTTCTAAAGTTTATTGACATCATATACACAACTAATTCAATAACGTGCTTTAACCACTAGGTGGTGCACACAAGGTACACACAGCCATAATAACTTTGTATTATTAGTGTAGGACACTTGTGTATGTCTAACATCTGAAGATATGCAGTTTTATTCATGTTTTCACATAATTTTACAGGATATTGCTATATATTATTTCACATGTTTTACTTGTACACATTAATATCTGATTTGTAAAACATCACAGATAAAAAGGCATATCCGTCATTTAATGGTAAGCTATTGAAATTGTGATTCCATAGATGTGTCTCCCATTACCCAAAACCCCTGACTATTCTCTCAACTCAGTATTTACATTCTTATATTCAAAGAAAATCAGTAATATCTTTAAAAACTACAAGTCCTTTTCTATCAGCTGTGCATCGTTATGGTGTAAATATAACCTATCTACGAATTGGATCAAATATAAAAGTCAGCCGAATTACTATTGATACTGCAAGGAGACGTATTGTGTGAAGAGAAATTGAAGATGTTGTTTGATTGCTGACATATTTATGATCCTACGGCAGATGTGTAGTATTTGATGCCGCCGAACTGTGTATTACAATGCCGTTATGTGATGACTTTCAAAGAGAAAAGCAAGCACACTCGGAATAAAGTATTATTTTCTTTTTTTAAATGTTTTTTTGATTTCATATCGCATAAACACCATATCCCAATGTGCATTGCGGCTAAACAATCCAATCACCGAGCTTCTAGCTGAGGATCTTGGGTAATCAGTTCAGTGGGTTAGTGGTGTGTATCGCATTGGTGCTCGAAATGTCCCTTATAGGCCTACGTCTGTTTCCGGTGACTTTATTTTGAAATTCAGTTCCTGAGGAGCGGCTAAAAAGCCAGAGATGATAGAATTAAGGATATCTGTGACAGCAGTTTCCAGCTTTGCATTTTTGCCACTCTTAGGTGGAGATGTAGTTGGCGGGTCTGCCACTTGTTCGTCATGGTCGATGCGGTGTCTTTGTTCAGCCTACATTAGCTAGTAACTACAGTGGCGTTTTGTCCTGGAGGCCAAGGGAAGCCAGGCTTCTCCTGTTTTTTTGGATTGTAGTTATAATTTTAATAAATAAATTAAAAAACACTTCGTTTAGTTTCGGAAATTCTTTGCTGTGTGTTGCTGCCGGCCCGTCTCTCCCCATTCTCATTTACCTCATTCACACCAACGCAACTCCGTTTCAAGCTCCGTGCTAGTGCTTTTCAGGTTCAGAACCAGTTCTTCGGTTTAGCTCTGGCTCTTTTCACACCGCCCAGAGTCCGACTGGTAATGCGTCGTTGCGTCATCGTTTGCGTCATGACGTAACCGTTTGCGTGCCTGCTTCATAAAGCCAAACCGCGCGGATGAAATCAGTTGCATTCATTTCTTATGCCTCTATCGGAGTCATTTCTGTGGTTTAGTTATATTCTTATAAAAAGTGTACTCGTGTCAATAAAGGTTTTTTTATAACACAACTGCTTCCGAGGTCGGTCTTATTTCTTAAGGCGGACTGAACCATGAGTGTGGAGTAACGTTGTATCTTTCATTAAATGAACTGTAGCCTTCACTCAGGTATGAAACAGCTGTTCTCAAATGAACACGTGAAGTAAAGTTTAATATTTATAGTTTTATAGATTTATAAAGAGTTATAATGAGAGGTGATCAACGTGAATGCTCAGGTTCCACCTTAACACGCAGACACGTTGCTTCACCATGAGCAGAAACCTTTATATATACAGTCTATGGCAGAAACACTGAAACTCTGAAACTCTTGTTAAGTTTCTCCATCGTTGTGTACAAACTGGATAAAACGCGAGCTTGTTGTTGTTGTTCAGGAGTTGATCCCGCCCCTGCTCCCGCCTCGACGTAAGCGTGACGTATGTGGTGCTTTTGCTCTGGCCGGACAATTTTTTGGTGCTTGAAACGAACCGGATTCCGGAGCTAAGAGGCTGCTCCGCTGCGGTGTGAAGAGGAAAACCCGGTGCTTTTCAAGCTCCAGCTCCGAACCGGCCCTGAAACACCGTTGGTGTGAATGAGGTAATTTTACAAAGAGTGAAACAGCGCCCCTCTAGATGTTATGGTGATACAGTAGATTGCACTCTCTGTTGCGAGAGGAGGCCAGCCGAAATTGGCTTCCCTTGGTGAAAAAAATGGAGGAATTGACCAATCAGATGAGGCTCACGTCATGCCCCTGCCAACCTGTGATTAGTCAGGGCCATGCCAAGGGAAGCCAGTGGCGGCTGGCTTCCCTTGCCTCACAATCGGTCCTGGATGGATATCCTCGTGGATTCATCTTCCTATTATACACACATGCATTTCCAAACATTTGGACTACCTATGTTGCAAATGTATTATCTTTTCAATTTACACACGGCATCTATTGCACGTCTGTCCGTCCTGGGAGAGGGATCCCTCCTCTGTTGCTCTCCCTGAGGTTTCTCCCATTTTTCCCTTTAAACTGGGTTTTCTTTGGAAGTTTTTCCTTGTACGATGTGAGGGTCTAAGGACAGAGGGTGTCGTATTGTCATACTGATATTCTGTACACACTGTGAAGACCACTGAGACAAATGTAACATTTGTGATATTGGGCTATATAAATAAACATTGATTGATTGATTGATTGATTGAATCCAATCAAATCGCATACATTTAGTGTGGCAGTGACGCGTCCTAAAACCCGAAAGTAAGTTGCGCTCGGTTTCCCTCGACAAAAAAGCAATGGAATTTCTCCATAGGATTTTGGAAAATAGCTCGAAATAAGGTCAGTGGAAAACGAACCTGTTAGATAAATGCACGTTTTGTTCAGCCGGATAATATCCACATGTCTACCCTACTTTTATTATTTTCTAATCATAAATCTAATCGATAGAACTTAGATAGCGCCACTGCACCACTCTCACCGCCGTTAGAAAGTAGCAAGCAAGTGCAATTATGGAGGGTGGAGATTTTGGAGTATGTAATCAAAAATAATTTGTACTAAACTTCCGCTACAGCAGCAACTAAAACATAACATCTGATGACAGGCCGATGCTCAAACTGGAGCTGTGTTACAGAGAGCAAAAAAGGAGCGAATTGACGTAAAACGTTAAAGGTCTCCTGATTTAGTTTGTGAATGAATGCTTATTAGAGTTTCGGCTGGAGAGTGCGTGCGGACCTGTCGGTTAGATAACAGGCGTGTGTAAGTCCTGCATCTGTATGATACAAATGTGTGTAAAATGATACCGGGTGCTGTCATCACTCATCTGGTTAATTTATCACATTGACCACCACACCCACGACCCAAAAGAAAGGACGTATTATTGGCTTCCCCTAATTTTCTCCCCACGCCACGCTACTGAGTAATTATATTAGCTATAGTAGCTACAGTAGCTTCGGTAGCTACAGTAACTATAGTAGCTACATTAGCTACAGTAACTATAGTAGCTACAGTAGCTTCGGTAGCTACAGTAACTACATTAGCTACATTAGCTACAGTAACTATAGTAGCTACAGTAGCTTCGGTAGCTACAGTAACTATATTAGCTACAGTAACTATAGTAGCTAAAGTAGCTTCGGTAGCTACAGTAACTATATTAGCTACAGTAACTATAGTAGCCACAGTAGCTACATTAGCTACAGTAACTTATAGTAGCTACAGTAGCTTCGGTAGCTACAGTAACTATAAGCTGTGAAAGTCAAAGACTAAATAACTACACAACAGTTATAGCCTAGCCTATAGTCAACACAGTCTCAAGATATTTCGTGTTATAGTCACGAAATTAATCTATTGATTCGTGTTCACCAACACGTTTTTCGCAATTGTCACACGTTCTGTGTGTGATTTAAAAAACAATGTAAATAATAACAAATTAGAAGGAAAAAAAAGATTTTAAAAAATAGAGATTTCAATATTCTGAGGCTCTGAGCCCCTTTATTTTCCTCGCGGATGGCACAAAAAAACTCCAACAATTATACAATTTAAATAAAGGGATAGGGTTGGGCTTAGGGTAAGATATTGAGTAAGAAAATGTTTTTATGAACAACACAGCTTCTGGT
>NW_027263196.1:0-42500 GCF_902827115.2 Pseudochaenichthys georgianus
TCTCTTGTCTCATCTTGTCTTATCTTGTCTCATCTTATCTTGTCTCATCTTGTCTTATCTCATCTCGTCTTATCTCATCTTGTCTTATCTTGTCTCGTCTTATCTTGTCTCATCTTGTCTTATCTCATCTTATCTTATCTCATCTTGTCTTATCTTGTCTTGTCTTATCTCATCTTGTCTTATCTTGTCTCATCTTGTCTTATCTTGTCTCATCTTATCTTGTCTCATCTTGTCTTATCTCATCTTATCTTATCTCATCTTGTCTTATCTTGTCTTATCTTATCTCGTCTTATCTCATCTTGTCTTATCTTATCTCGTCTTATCTTATCTTGTCTCATCTTGTCTTATCTCATCTTGTCTTATCTTGTCTCATCTTGTCTTATCTCATCTTGTCTTGTCTTATCTCATCTTGTCTTATCTTGTCTCATCTTGTCTTATCTTGTCTTATCTTGTCTCATCTTGTCTTATCTTGTCTCATCTTATCTTGTCTCATCTTGTCTTATCTCATCTTGTCTTATCTTGTCTTATCTCATCTTGTCTTATCTTGTCTTATCTTATCTCGTCTTATCTTATCTTGTCTCATCTTATCTTGTCTCATCTTGTCTTATCTTGTCTCATCTTGTCTTATCTCATCTTGTCTTATCTTGTCTCATCTTATCTTGTCTCATCTTGTCTTGTCTTATCTCATCTTGTCTTGTCTTATCTCATCTTGCCTTGTCTCATCTTGCCTTGTCTCATCTTGTCTCATCTCATCTTGTCTTATCTTGTCTCATCTTGTCTTATCTTGTCTCATCTTGCCTTGTCTCATCTTGTCTCATCTTGTCTTATCTCATCTTGTCTTATCTTGTCTTGTCTTATCTCATCTTGTCTTATCTTGTCTCATCTTGTCTTATCTTGTCTCATCTTATCTTGTCTCATCTTGTCTTATCTCATCTTGTCTTATCTTATCTCATCTTGTCTTATCTCATCTTGTCTTGTCTTATCTCATCTTGTCTTATCTTGTCTTATCTTGTCTCATCTTGTCTCATCTTATCTTGTCTTATCTTGTCTTATCTCATCTTGTCTTATCTTGTCTTGTCTTATCTCATCTTGTCTTATCTTGTCTCATCTTGTCTTATCTCATCTTATCTTATCTCATCTTGTCTTATCTTGTCTCATCTTATCTTATCTTGTCTTATCTCATCTTGTCTTGTCTTATCTCATCTTGTCTTATCTTGTCTTATCTTGTCTCATCTTGTCTTATCTTGTCTTATCTCATCTTGTCTTGTCTTATCTCATCTTGTCTTATCTTGTCTTATCTTGTCTCATCTTGTCTTATCTTGTCTCATCTTATCTTGTCTTATCTATCTTGTCTTCTCATCTTGTCTTATCTTGTCTTGTCTTATCTCATCTTGTCTTATCTTGTCTCATCTTGTCTTATCTTGTCTTATCTTATCTCATCTTGTCTTATCTTGTCTCATCTTATCTCATCTTGTCTTATCTCATCTTGTCTCATCTTATCTTATCTCATCTTGTCTTATCTTGTCTTATCTTATCTCATCTTGTCTTATCTTGTCTCATCTTATCTTATCTCATCTTGTCTTATCTTGTCTTATCTTGTCTTATCTTATCTCATCTTGTCTTATCTTGTCTCATCTTATCTTGTCTCATCTTGTCTTATCTCATCTTATCTCATCTTGTCTTATCTTGTCTTATCTTGTCTTATCTTATCTCATCTTGTCTTATCTTGTCTCATCTTATCTTGTCTCATCTTGTCTTATCTCATCTTATCTTGTCTCATCTTGTCTTATCTTGTCTTATCTTATCTCATCTTGTCTTATCTTGTCTCATCTTATCTTGTCTCATCTTGTCTTATCTCATCTTATCTTATCTCATCTTGTCTCATCTTATCTTATCTCATCTTGTCTTATCTTGTCTCATCTTATCTTGTCTCATCTTATCTTATCTCATCTTGTCTTATCTTGTCTCATCTCATCTTGTCTCATCTTATCTTGTCTCATCTTGTCTTATCTCATCTTGTCTTATCTTGTCTTATCTCGTCTTATCTTATCTTGTCTCATCTTATCTTATCTCATCTTGTCTTATCTTGTCTCATCTTATCTTGTCTCATCTTGTCTTATCTCGTCTTATCTTATCTTGTCTCATCTTATCTTATCTCATCTTGTCTTATCTTGTCTTGTCTCATCTTGTCTTATCTTATCTCATCTTGTCTCATCTTATCTCATCTTGTCTTATCTCGTCTTATCTTATCTTGTCTCATCTTATCTTATCTCATCTTGTCTTATCTTGTCTCATCTTATCTTGTCTCATCTTGTCTTATCTCATCTTGTCTTATCTTGTCTTGTCTCATCTTGTCTTATCTTATCTCATCTTGTCTTATCTTGTCTCATCTTATCTTGTCTCATCTTGTCTTATCTCGTCTCATCTTATCTTGTCTTATCTTGTTTTGTCTTGTCTTATCTTGTCTTATCTTGTCTCATCTTGTCTTATCTCATCTTGTCTTATCTTGTCTTGTCTCATCTCGTCTCATCTTATCTCATCTTATCTTGTCTCATCTTGTCTCATCTCGTCTTATCTTGTCTCATCTTGTCTCATCTTATCTTGTCTCGTCTCATCTTGTCTTATCTCGTTAAACAGTCAAAGAGAAACTCAGAAGTATCAGGTCCTCTCCTGACCTGGAGGAATGAGGATGCAGCGGTGCCGCCACAGAGAGACACTAAGCGTGTGAAGCAGGTGGAGGTCAGTGGCTAAGCTAACCGTTAGCTCAAAATAGATCTGGTGGCACTCTCTATTTTTTAGATCTACTTTTATGTATCCTATCCCATCAATTCTACAATAACAAGCTACTGTACTGGGCTTTCAAACCGTCAGTGATGTAGGAGATCAGGCAGGAGTTGAATCATCAGTGAAAATGACCTTGAGATACAGCTAAGGTGTGTTTTCTTTGGCTTTGAAAGCAGTGAACGACCTGAATGATACGGCGTGCAGCTGCTGCTTTACAGCGCTTAGTAGCTTTTCAGCAGCTCAACCTGCACGATGAATACATCAATTCTCAAAGAACGTCAACATGTGAAATGCATGCTAACTGTAAGCATCCTCTCCTGAGATATTAGCACATTATAGTGAATATGGAGACGTTTGGTGCAAAATCTTCCCCTTTTGATGCTTTTTATTGCAAAATGATCCAATTCCCAAAGATCGGCCACAAACAGTATGAAATCTTGAGGGTCTTCAGAGCGATGGTGGTAAGAGAAGCTATACAGACGGACGAGGGTCTCTAATCCCAAGAGGAGGGTTCGGTTTCTCCCGGTGCCTTTTTCATTTCCTCTCCTGAAGCTCTAATGAATGCCGTCAGCATCCGAAGCTGACATTCTGAAAACGGTCATTTTTCTTTCCCTCTGCCTGCCGTGTTTCTTGGTGCAGACGAAAGGCATTATTCATACTTTATATTCTTTAGTGAATCAGACCTTAACGTCTCCAAGAAAAAGCAGCTGAAAGCCAATGATATGATACGTAAACCAGAAGTACGGTGTGCCTTTCATGCTGCTGGCTCTCGCACTGCCTTCACGTGAGAGGAGATATTCGGTACGTTCAGAGTGCAAATGTTCAGCTGGAGATCTCGTCTGTAGTCGGTCCAAGTTCGTTCTCTCTCACTGACAGGAAGTTATATATTTCAGGGTTTTCAATAGGATATGAATCAATCGGCGGGTGGAGAAGGATGATTGTTTCTCTCTTTCAGCTCTGAGCAGCATTTCCTCTCCGTCCGTCAACATGAAGCCTTTTTGGTTTTTTCATTATCTAAAAAGGTTTTTCCTGCATATGTTGAAAGACGAAGACAAATTGATCCAAAACTAACTCCACGAGAAAATGCTAACAAAACAGATCCCTCAGTGTCACTCTTTAAATGAGAACATCGGATTGATTGAGAGAAGCGTTTCTTAACTATTAGTTATTAGAAACTGCCGGATGCTAACCTGCATATGTTAGGACATTTACACAATTAGCATAAGTTGCGTTAATTAGCATTAATAAGGATTATATCCGATGCAGACAACAGCTGATGGAAATGGCTCGGCCGATTTGGACAGTTTGGTTTGGAGGTTATTGAGGACGCTGATCAGGATCACACATGGCAGTTTTAACCATATGGGCCATATGTGTACTCTGTGGGCTGACGTTGACTACCATACGTTGTGACCATTGGATAAAGAGAGACCAAAATGAAAAGTATTTCTTCTTCTGTGGACAATTTATTTTTCAAATTGAAAAGCAATCTGTCCAATCCAGATGATCCAGAGACCCCTACATCTTCCATTCTTTATCCTGAAAATGTAAGAAATGGATTCAGCCACCCCCCGTCCCCCGCCGTCGTCGCCGTCGTCGTCGTCGTCGTCGTCGTCGATGATTGCGGAACAGAGGGCCTCATCATATAACTTTGCGTGGGGCCTCAAGTTGGCCAGGGACGGCGCTGCCTACTATACATTTCTAACATTCAACTTTGGGAACTCCAACATTCCAGGGTTCACGACAGGACTCTATGAGCTGCACTGACGAAGATGTTACCAAAGCTAAGATACAAAAATAACCTTTCAAGCTTTCAACAAACTGCGCCCTCCACTTCCTGGCATCGTTTAGCAAAAGCTGCAAACCATCAGGCCTCAGCAGGTCGTCCTCTGCAGACGGATGAGGACAAACGAGAACATGTTGTTCTGCGTCTGCTTCCCAGAGATCACCTGCACAGCTGGGACCAGTTTCTGAATCCCAACACTTCGTCCCTGTGACCGTGAGCGAAGGCCGTAAGAAAAGATCACAACAATCGCACTGTAAATAATTCACAGACGTTTTACGATAAAAAACACGGCAGTTACTCTCACAGCTGCTCTCAGAGTCTCTCTTGTTTTTCTCCACAGACCCACAAAGAGGTAGATGTGCCCCGAGGTCCTCCACCCTCCCCCTCCCCAAAATTACCGCTGACCCGATGATTCAGAGATTACAGCGAGCTGCACATTCACATCTTGCGAGCACATGTTAGGACACACAGAGTCCAGGGTTTTATCTCCAAAGCGTCTCTGCTGCTGATTGCATGTTTGAATCTGAGAAGAGGCAGCAGCTTCGCCCTGACTTTAGTTACACTAATTATGGCTTAGGCTAATGTTAGCTATAAAGGAACTACAGCACGGTCACATGACTTCACGTCACCACCGCTAAGCTAAAGGAGGCTAATGTTGGGCTATAAAGGAACTACAGCACGGTCACATGACTTCACGTCTCCACCGCTAAGCTAAAGGTGGCTAATGTTGGGCTATAAAGGAACTACAGCACGGTCACATGACTTCACGTCTCCACCACTAAGCTAAAGGCGGCTAATGTTGGGCTATAAAGGAACTACAGCACCGTCACATGACTTCACGTCTCCACCGCTAAGCTAAAGGCGGCTAATGTTCGGCTATAAAGGAACTACAGCACGGTCACATGACTTCACGTTGCCACCGCTAAGCTAAAGGTGGCTAATGTTCGGCTATAAAGGAACTACAGCACGGTCACATGACTTCACGTCACCACCGCTAAGCTAAAGGTGGCTAATGTTGGGCTATAAAGGAACTACAGCACGGTCACATGACTTCACGTCATCACCGCTAAGCTAAAGGAGGCTAATGTGGGGCTATAAAGGAACTACAGCACGGTCACATGATTCACGTCACCACCGCTAAGCTAAAGGAGGCTAATGTTGGGCTATAAAGGAACTACAGCACGGTCACATGACTTCACGTCACCACCGCTAAGCTAAAGGAGGCTAATGTTGGGCTATAAAGGAACTACAGCACGGTCACATGACTTCACGTCACCACCGCTAAGCTAAAGGAGGCTAATGTGGGGCTATAAAGGAACTACAGCACGGTCACATGACTTCACGTCACCACCGCTAAGCTAAAGACGGCTAATGTTGGGCTATAAAGGAACTACAGCACGGTCACATGACTTCACGTCACCACCGCTAAGCTAAAGGAGGCTAATGTTGGGCTATAAAGGAACTACAGCACGGTCACATGACTTCACGTCACCACCGCTAAGCTAAAGGAGGCTAATGTTGGGCTATAAAGGAACTACAGCACGGTCACATGACTTCACGTCACCACCGCTAAGCTAAAGGAGGCTAATGTTGGGCTATAAAGGAACTACAGCACGGTCACATGACTTCACGTCACCACTGCTAAGCTAAAGGCGGCTAATGTTGTTATCCTGAAATAAGGCCCGTGGTGAACACAATCTGAAGATATTTTAATTCTGCGACATAAAATACTTCAACAGAAGTCCCCAAATTCAAACGCTCTTTAACTGGATATTAATCGCAATTCCCATTTTTGCTTTCCATAGCTAACGTATTGTGGTCCACTGCTTTGTTAACAATTAAAATACCAAACAGAGTAAACAATAAGACACAAAAAAGTATATTATTAATTTAAGTTAAGGCTATTGGGAAAAACTACAAACCTTTAACCGAATGAAAATACTCTGACAATAAAAAAGCTTTTATCGTATTCCTCTAATCAGAGTCTCCATTACGTCACTGCACAAACATGCCCAGAGCAGCATGGAGGTCAGCCAGAGACCCTCATGTGTAAATCTATACATGTGTGTTAATGTTTAAAACCCGTCAGCTGTTTGCATTAACGTCAAAAACCAAGCACACAGCCAGGCTCCCCGGGGCCCACCGGTGGTGATTGCAGTGTTTGAAAGGCAGATGTTTGTGCTCCGGATAATCTAAACGGAGGAATGTACTTGTTTCAAACGTATGGAGGCCTTGTTTGGAGAGCCGCTGAGGGAAAACAGCCAGGCAGCGAAGTGAGGATCAACAGAAAGCCGACTGCCTGCAAGTTCAAGGGGGAAAGATGGATGGATGGATTCATTCATACACTACAACAACTTGAAATGTTGCCCAGTACGTGTGTCTGATATCTAGTCAGAATATGTCTCTCCACCTGATATAAGACACAATAACATAACACGTGTTTTTTTACATATTTATTGGAAAATCTCCAGCTAACATCAGAACACAGAACATTTTGAGTATTTGCAGTTTATAATCTAACAACATGTCCTGATTCTGGTAGAATATAGTTCAAAATGAGTTCTCCAGATAATTACAAGATCTGATTTATCTAAATATCTTATTTCAGTAATTCTTACCGAGCTAATTTTCACTTGTTCTATTGGCAGATTTTTCAAAACTGATTTCAAGTGAAAACCGCTTGTTTTCATTATTGTTTAACTTGTTCGTGGAGCAGCAGTTTTTCCAGTGTAGTAACTCATCCAGGTAAGAACGAGTTACATAAATATATTCTGGGAATTTGTACGAATTTAAACTGTACACCCCAGCACGTGCACTACGCTCTGCATCAGCCGAACGACTCGCTGCACCCTCGCTGCGAGGGGGACCCAAGTTCCCATCAGCAGAAACACGTGGGTTTGCTATCCTGGCTCCAAGATGGTGGAATGAGCTCCCATTGACATCAGGACAGCAGAAAGCTCACACACCTTCCGGACTGAAACTCATCTCTCTCGACTCCACTTCGAGGATAGAACTATTAACAAAGCACTTATCTACTAATAAAGGACTGACTTATCTAAAGCCAGTTGAGTAGCACTTGAACTGTTTGGCTCTATGAAACCTGATGTACTTTATGATTCTGTTTTCTTCAAGTTTGTATCTTGTTGGTCGAACGCACTTATTGTAAGTCGCTTTGGATAAAAGCGTCAGCTAAATGCAATGTAAGGTACGGTGGCCAACAAATGCGCTATAACTATAACATTTTACTATGCTTAGGAATAAAGTTTTAAAACAATTAAGGAAAGCTAAGGCAGATTTCTTTTGAACTATAATAGACAAGGCAGGAGGTAATTCGAAACTGATCTGGGGCCAGTTAAAAACATGAACTGGTCATCAACATAGGGAATGCGCTATAACTATAACATTGAACTGGTCATCAACTATAATGCGCTATAACTATAACATTTAACTGGTCATCAACTATAATGCGCTATAACTATAACATTTAACTGGTCATCAACTATAATGCGCTATAACTATAACATTTAACTGGTCATCAACTATAATGCGCTATAACTATAACATTGAACTGGTCATCAACTATAATGCGCTATAACTATAACATTTAACTGGTCATCAACTATAATGCGCTATAACTATAACATTTAACTGGTCATCAACTATAATGCGCTATAACTATAACATTTAACTGGTCATCAACTATAATGCGCTATAACGGCCCGAAACACGCTGCAGAAACGATGCTGATATAAAAACCCAAATATTCCTGCACACGTTTCTGAAGTGCTTTTGTCCGTGTTTCCACCTTTCGACCACCGTACGTTTGGCACCACAAAGACGTGAAGTTACTCCAAGTGTCTCAGTCCAACAGCCTAAACTGCTTTTGACATGAACAGATTCTCTCGATGTGGAACTCTTTTCTTTTCAGTGTTTATTATTTATCTTGACCACTTGTCCTCCAGGACAACGCCTTCTTGTTATTTATAGGATTAGTATCTTTGCCAAAACAGGAAGCATTTTGCTTGAAGCCTCGACAGGCAAAGTAAGTGAGGTTATTCCCCCGTCCTCGTGGCCTGAGCTGAACTCGTGTCTGACCTTACAGCCCGTCTGCAGTCTGGACCCTCTGGACCCTCTGGACCCTCTGGACCCTCTGGACCCTCTGGACCCTCTGGACCCTCTGGACCCTCTGGACCTGATATTCACGCAGAGAGGAATTCCTTCTGCTATCAACACTTCCTTCCAGTAAGTATTTTCTTATCAAGCCACTTTATACTTTCACTCCAGTATATTTATTTTAAAGGTCCCCTATTCTCCTCTCCTTCATCAATATACTACAGCTCTCGGATATATCCAGAGCCTGTCTCTGATTGGCCGAGACACCAAACAGATCGTTGCAGCATTACCCATAACCCCCTCTGTTTCAGCCCTGTTTCCAAAGTGCTGATTCTCTGTCTGTCAGCCCCTCCCCCACGCCCCTCTGAGAGGGTTACAAAGAACTCAAAGGTGCTCTAGAGGAGATTCAGGTGATGAGGTTTTCTTTGCTTTTTTAAGTATATATTTTTTTGGCATCAATAAAGATTTATTTTAGTTTAAAAACATTTTTTCTTTAGTTTCTATAAACCTTAAAGTAAGTTCTTAATATATTTAAATGTCTGTTTTGTCTTTTGGCTGCTTTCATATATATTTTATGTGCATCTATTTACATTTAAGTTTTTTCCAATCCATATTTTTGTTTGTATTTTGGGTGTTTTTATGTATTTTTAATAAACATTTAAGTAATTGTTAATGTTATTGTGAATTGGCAATAATGCAAATGTTCCTAGTTTATTTGGAATGACCCTTGTTGTTTGTTTTTGGGGTGTTTTCTTTCATTCGTTCTGAGCACTTTTTCTTCACTAACACTATCAACGCTTCTTACTGACTTACTGACTGCAGGACAGGATCTGAATCCTTCCTCGAACACGTGCCGAGCGACAGATTCTTAAATCCTTGCGAGCGCTATCTGCAGGAAATTCCTCATTTTGGATTTCCTCATCAGTCGAGGGCGGCAGGAACACGAGGAAAGCTATCCAGATAAGAGCGTTTCACACGGAGCTTTCGCTTCTTCAAAGCCTTTCTGGTACTGTCCGAGCAAAACACCTCAATATATTTAATCAAATATATTTAATAAAATATTCCTATCTTAATCTATCAATATGTTCAATATGTATATTGAACATATTCTCTCAAATAAACACAGCTGGGAGACCAGGGGACGCTAAAGAGTGACGCACACAGCTGGGAGACCAGGGGACGCTAAAGAGTGACGCACACAGCTGGGAGACCAGGGGACACTAAAGAGTGACGCACACAGCTGGGAGACCAGGGGACACTAAAGAGTGACACACACAGCTGGGAGATCAGGGGACACTAAAGAGTGACGCACACAGCTGGGAGACCAGGGGACACTAAAGAGTGACGCACACAGCTGGGAGATCAGGGGACACTAAAGAGTGACGCACACAGCTGGGAGACCAGGGGACACTAAAGAGTGACGCACACAGCTGGGAGACCAGGGGACACTAAAGAGTGACGCACACAGCTGGGAGACCAGGGGACACTAAAGAGTGACGCACACAGCTGGGAGACCAGGGGACACTAAAGAGTGACGCACACAGCTGGGAGACCAGGGGACGCTAAAGAGTGACGCACACAGCTGGGAGACCAGGGGACACTAAAGAGTGACGCACACAGCTGGGAGACCAGGGGACACTAAAGAGTGACGCACACAGCTGGGAGACCAGGGGACGCTAAAGAGTGACGCACACAGCTGGGAGACCAGGGGACACTAAAGAATGACGCACACAGCTGGGAGACTAGGGGACACTAAAGAGTGACGCACACAGCTGGGAGACCAGGGGACACTAAAGAGTGACGCACACAGCTGGGAGACCAGGGGACGCTAAAGAGTGACGCACACAGCTGGGAGACCAGGGGACACTAAAGAGTGACGCACACAGCTGGGAGACCAGGGGACACTAAAGAGTGACGCACACAGCTGGGAGACCAGGGGACGCTAAAGAGTGACGCACACAGCTGGGAGACCAGGGGACACTAAAGAATGACGCACACAGCTGGGAGACTAGGGGACACTAAAGAGTGACGCACACAGCTGGGAGACCAGGGGACACTAAAGAGTGACGCACACAGCTGGGAGACCAGGGGACGCTAAAGAGTGACGCACACAGCTGGGAGACCAGGGGACACTAAAGAATGACGCACACAGCTGGGAGACCAGGACTCATGATCTTACAGAGGTTTATTAATGCTTCAACAAAACATGACCTTAAAGAATGGAATCAAGCCTTCTAACAAATACCCCCCCCCATCCCCCCGTCCCCCCGTCCCCCCGTCCCCCCGTCCTCTAAAGACCACAGCCGGGGAACATAATCCCTCACTGCGAGATAAAAGCACCAGAGAAGAAGAAACCTCAGAGTGGCCGCAGTGACACATTCATTTAACACTGGAGGTTTTATGGCTGATGTTAAGTGTGTGTGTGTGTGTGTGTGTGTGTGTGTGTGTGTGTGTGTGTGTGTGTGTGTGTGTGTGTGTGTGTGTGTTTGTTTGTTTTTGAAGGTCTGTGGTGATACATTGGCAAAAAGGCCCAGAAGAGGAAAGAGAAACCAAACATCTGTCAGCTGTTAGTACTCTGCAGCTCTGTGTGTGTGTGTGTGTGTGTGTGTGTGTGTGTGTGTGTGTGTGTGTGTGTGTGTGTGTGTGTGTGTGTGTGTTACCTGGCACAGGGTCTGGCTCAAAGGCACTTCAGGAGGAGGTGTCTTCTGATCCTAAAGAGGAGACAATGAAGACGTTATTAAAACACCAAGAGATTTAAAAAAAAAGCTCACAATAACACAGAGCAGGTGTGAAGAGACAAAGGGCCAATGGGCACGACATCTCTAACAGAGACGGCCTGCTACTTTAAAGAGTCCTCTCCTGTCTTTACAGAGACACTACATACTGATATACACCTGAACATCAGCTGGAGAGGACTCTTTAAAGTAGAGACACTACATACTGATATACACCTGAACATCAGCAGGAGAGGACTCTTTAAAGTAGAGACACTACATACTGATATACACCTGAACATCAGCAGGAGAGGACTCTTTAAAGTAGAGACACTACATACTGATATACACCTGAACATCAGCAGGAGAGGACTCTTTAAAGTGGAGACACTACATACTGATATACACCTGAACATCAGCAGGAGAGGACTCTTTAAAGTAGAGACACTACATACTGATATACACCTGAACATCAGCAGGAGAGGACTCTTTAAAGTAGAGACACTACATACTGATATACACCTGAACATCAGCAGGAGAGGACTCTTTAAAGTAGAGACACTACACACTGATATACACCTGAACATCAGCAGGAGAGGACTCTTTAAAGTAGAGACACTACATACTGATATACACCTGAACATCAGCAGGAGAGGACTCTTTAAAGTAGAGACACTACATACTGATATACCTACTGATATCCACCTGAACATCAGCAGGAGAGGACTCTTTAAAGTAGAGACACTACATACTGATATACACCTGAACATCAGCAGGAGAGGACTCTTTAAAGTAGAGACACTACATACTGATATGCACCTGAACATCAGCAGGAGAGGACTCTTTAAAGTAGAGACACTACATACTGATATACACCTGAACATCAGCAGGAGAGGACTCTTTAAAGTAGAGACACTACACACTGATATACACCTGAACATCAGCAGGAGAGGACTCTTTAAAGTAGAGACACTACATACTGATATACACCTGAACATCAGCAGGAGAGGACTCTTTAAAGTGGAGACACTACATACTGATATACACCTGAACATCAGCAGGAGAGGACTCTTTAAAGTAGAGACACTACATACTGATATACACCTGAACATCAGCAGGAGAGGACTCTTTAAAGTAGAGACACTACATACTGATATACACCTGAACATCAGCAGGAGAGGACTCTTTAAAGTAGAGACACTACACACTGATATACACCTGAACATCAGCAGGAGAGGACTCTTTAAAGTAGAGACACTACATACTGATATACCTACTGATATCCACCTGAACATCAGCAGGAGAGGACTCTTTAAAGTAGAGACACTACATACTGATATACACCTGAACATCAGCAGGAGAGGACTCTTTAAAGTAGAGACACTACATACTGATATGCACCTGAACATCAGCAGGAGAGGACTCTTTAAAGTAGAGACACTACATACTGATATACACCTGAACATCAGCAGGAGAGGACTCTTTAAAGTAGAGACACTACACACTGATATACACCTGAACATCAGCAGGAGAGGACTCTTTAAAGTAGAGACACTACATACTGATATACACCTGAACATCAGCAGGAGAGGACTCTTTAAAGTAGAGACACTACATACTGATATACACCTGAACATCAGCAGGAGAGGACTCTTTAAAGTAGAGACACTACACACTGATATACACCTGAACATCAGCAGGAGAGGACTCTTTAAAGTAGAGACACTACACACTGATATACACCTGAACATCAGCAGGAGAGGACTCTTTAAAGTAGAGACACTACATAGTCACGTGTGGGGACTCGCTTCCCTTATGGGGACACATTGGAGGTCCCCATAAGGGGAATCATTAATTTTAGGGTGAAGACTTGGTTAAGGTTAGGATAAGTCTCCAGGAAATGCATGTAAGTCAATGTAATGTCCCCTGAAGTGATGTATACATGGTATGTATGTGTGTGTGTGTGTGTGTGTGTGTGTGTGTGTGTGTGTGGTCCCCTGTTTACATTACTCAAACTAAACATGTGGAGTGTACAGTTCACAGTTTACAGAAACCCCCTCACACCTGCTCTCTGCTAATCATTCGTCTGCCTCACCAAACTAAATACTCCGACAGTGTGACGGAGCAATGAAGGCTCCTCTCCACCTCCACCTGCCGGAGACGAGAGACGGGTGGAATCTAACGACGAACAACTACAACGTTTACCGGAGACAACACTAACGTCTTTCGCTCAATAAACAGCCGCCCGGATTTCAAACTCCGGAATCTTCCAGCCCAAATGGAAGTGCAACAACGTTTTCTCACTGAGCCCTTCTTCGGGGACAGAAAAGGACGTGTCCCAGAATGCTTTGCAGCCAAGACATTATGCATGCTTGAGACTCTCTAGGAATTGGAGCAGCTGAAGGGAAACCGGTTCCTGAAGAGGAGATGAAGTCTTTGAGGGGAGGGACCTGCATCCTGATCGGATCCTAATCTGATCGTCTGATTGGCTCCCGACTCTCCCTCACTAATAAGGATCTTTGAGGAATATAAACTCTGACCAAAAAAGGCTTCTCCTTGCAGTCTGCAACACACACACACACACACACACACACACACACACACACACACACACACACACACACACACACACACACACACACACACACACACACACACACACACACACACACACACACACACACACACACACACACACACACACACACACACACACACACACACACACACACACACACACACACACACACACACACACACACACACACACACACACACGCGCGCGCACACACACACACACACTGACTGCTGCAGATCTATGTTATACACACAGGGGAAGGTAATGTAAACATGTCACGAAAAAGGATTCACACCGAGAAGAGTAGAAGTACCTGGTTACAGTTGAGCCCTGTTGACATTATTACAGACAAACAAGCTTTCTGTGTGTGTGTGTGTGTGTGTGTGTGTGTGTGTGTGTGTGTGTGTGTGTGTGTGTGTGTGTGTGTGTGTGTGTGTGTGTGTCCTCCATCAGTGTGTATGTGGGGCTCAGGGATCTGACAAGAACCGATACTGCCAAAATGTACAGTGCTGGTTTTTCCAGGAAATGTGTTCGAGACGCAGTACATTCACTATTGATGGACACAGCCTATTATTTCATTGATAATGAAACATTGTGAACAAAGAATCCGCAGGTAGAGAGCTAGTTAACGTTAGCTGTAGCTGCTAGCTGTTAGCTGTTAGCAGTTATCTGTTAGCAGTTATCTGTTAGCAGGCCGTGTGAAGCACAGTCCAGCCCAACTAAATAACGGAGCTAACAGCTAACAGAGCTCTAACAGCTAACGTTGACCAGCTAACAGCTAACAGCTCACGTTAATCAGCTAACCGTGAACAGCTAACGTTAACCAGCTAACAGCTAACGGCTAACAGCTAACGTTAGCCAGATAACAGCTAACGGCTAACAGCTAACGTTGACCAGCTAACAGCTAACAGCTCACGTTAATCAGCTAACCGTGAACAGCTAACGTTAACCAGCTAACAGCTAACGGCTAACAGCTAACGTTAGCCAGCTAACAGCTAACAGCTAACGTTAACCAGCTAACCGTGAACAGCTAACGTTAACCAGCTAACGTTAACCAGCTAACAGCTAACGGCTAACAGCTAACGTTAGCCAGCTAACAGCTAACGGCTAACAGCTAACGTTAGCCAGCTAACAGCTAACAGCTAACGTTAACCAGCTAACCGTGAACAGCTAACGTTAACCAGCTAACAGCTAACGGCTAACAGCTAACGTTAGCCAGCTAACAGCTAACAGCCCACATTAACGGAAGTTGCAGGGAGTTGCAAAAAAGAAACTTTATGTTTGTTAATGACAAACATATTGAAGTTGAAACCTAAATGCATATTAGGCTAAATCTGGAAAGATGTGTGGCATTTTATTAGTTAGAATATTATTGCATCAAATTGGATGAAGTTTGCTCTGCTGTTGACAAAAAGCTCAAATATAATATAATCGTTAGTTTGGAATAAAAATAAAAATGAAGCCGTCACATATAAATGGTGAATTCACTTGAAGGTAACGTGTCCTTTTAGACATTCAACATGTGGAAGAAAAGTACGTTAGCACATCTTCCACCTATAATCAACATGTGGTACGTATTCTTGTTTAATTTAGAGTTAGATTCCAAAGAAATCTGTCAATTCTGTTCGTTTTGCAATCAGAAAAAACCTGATTTCAAAACAAATGAAATCAAGAAGCGGACGAGGAGAGATTCTTCTTTCCAGCGGGAGGGCAACGTGTTAAGTGAAAGCATTAGAAGGACTTAGGTATCCTAAACCTGTATTTAAACGTGTTGGTTAGGTACTGCCTGCAGCCGGACGTCAGCATCTGTTGACCTCTAAGAGCGGCTGAAGGCTCCTCGATTGAAGATGAAAGACAACTAGATAAGATGTTAAAGGTTATTTTGTTTAACATTAATCATCGTGGAACCGTCACCAGGATTCCCGTGTTTCGCTCAAACTGTTATACGCTGCTCGTTTGAGTTTTTCAAGAAGATGGACATCAGTTTTAAAACGCTTGATTGAAGGCAGAGACGGGGGAAACACTCATATATCTCAGACAGCACAAGTACCCACATCACAGTGTAGAAATACTCTCGTAGTTTATATACTGCTTCTCTATTTCTTGGCATTCAGCCGTTAAAAAACCATCCTGTACTTTTAGGAACACTGCAGATTACAAGCCGTCATCAATACCAGGAGATTTCTCTGATAGAACAATCCTTAGAAATGAATCGATCCACTCTTGTTTGACAGACTGTTATTCCTGTGGGTTTATTTTGCATTATTATTATTATACCACGTGTACACTATTCGTAAAGAGTGGGAGATTCTGGGGAAATAAAGTACATTAAATCCACTTTTGGACATCGTGTCCCTACGGGGATTATGTTACGCATGCTGTAATGTTTTCAGATGGATCGAAGCTGAAAAGGAAACAGATGTGTGTGCAGATGTGTGTGTGTGTGTGGCCTAGCATTACCATCCTTGTGGGGACCTACATATGTTTACACAGTCACGTGTGGGGACTCGCCTCCCTTATGGGGACAAATTGGAGGTCCTCATGAGGGGGATCATAAATAAGGGTAAGGGTAAGGGTTAGGCATGTGTTGGTGATGGGTCTCCAAGAAATGCATGAAAGTCAATGTAATGTCCCTGAAGTGATGTTTCCATGGTGTGTGTGGTTGTGTGTGCGTGTGGGGGGGGTGTGTGTGTGTATATGTGTGTGTGGGGGGTGTGTGTGTGTATGTGTGTGTGTGGGGGGTGTGTGTGTGTATGTGTGTGTGGGGGGTGTGTGTGTGTGTATATGTGTGTGTGGGAGGTGTGTGTGTGTGTGTGTGTGTATGTATGTATGTATGTATGTGTGTGTGTGTGTGTGTGTGTGTGTGTGTGTGTGTGTGTGTGTGTGTGTGTGTGTGTGTGTGTGTGTGTGTGTGTGTGTGTGTGTGTGTGTGTGTGTGCGTGTGTGTGTCAGTCACCTTTGTCCCCAGGGAGCCCCGAGAGCCCCGTTTGGGGGGGGGGGGTATAATGAATTATTCAGTCTGTCCCCCACAGCTGCAGAACATCTTTCAGTTGCGTGTATGGAAGTTTATTCATGTCAAATACATTGAAGTAAGAAAATGTGAAATCTTTTATTTAATGTTTTGAACATTGTTGCATGAAATTGGATGAAGTTGCTTTGCGTTAAATTGGAGTTGAAAAGACAAAAAAGATATTTTCCCTCCAAAAATCCTAATTTGAACAAATCAGGAAAACCTGAACACTTTGAAGGACTTAAAGGTAACATGTATTAAAAACATTAAACCGTACGTTTATCAAAGTACAAGTTAGACTTCCACAAAACTTCTTCCAGCACATTTCTAAATTTAAATGATCCTCTTTCTGCTAACTTTTATCGAGCTAGCCTATGAAGTCGTTTCATGAATCACAGCGCGTTCTGCCCCGATTTGAGCTCGAAAACATGGATTTTCAAACGGATAAAAGTTTGTATTTGCTAAGTTTTCTTCGTGAATGAACCTCCGCACGTAGTTCGTCTGACTGGAAGTATTTCTCAGCAGCATGTATCACTTCAAGTAAACTAAAACAGCTCTGTGCTGACTGAGTAATATTGAGGGAACTACAAAGCAATGTGTAGAAACTGATTTAAGAAGAAACTATGTGTAGAAGACAAACAGTGACACAAGAACAAGCATCCTTCACTCAAAGGACTGAGGTAGAAAGAAGACCATTAAATAATGAAATAGCTGAAACAAATAGTTGATTCTTCGAGTGACGGCAAGTTAACCCGCATTTATTTAATGACTTGTTTAAGTGAACCTGGAGGCGTCTGAGATTTCAGCCGTTGGAGAAACTAAAGCTCCAGAACACACGGAGGAGAGGGAACCCCCAAGGAGCAGAACGGGGCCTCTTTAAGTTTTAAAAACACCATGGAAGAACATGCCAAGAAATGTCTGCTTTGTCGTCTCACTCAAGATTTAAACTAAATATATTTGTCTGTATTCATGTTAACAACGCTTAGTGACGGTCCTTTGTGCAAACAGCACAGTGAAGAAAACATCCTTTAGCTCAAGAAACAAAGTCATGTTTTAACACATTTTTGCAAGATTTAAAATGTAATCCTTTCCAGACAGCAGGTAATTAAATCAGGTCGGAAACGGCTCTGCAGACTACACCAACCAATAGCAGCTGCAGCCAATGAGTAGCTGCAGCAGCAGACTCACACACTTTGTCTGAATGGTGTTTCTCTAAAGTAAGACATCAAAAGAGAAACCGCTCAGAACTTCATTATTACTTCATGTTACCTGCAATGCAAACATCAACACACTCCTCACCAGTACTCAGTAAAGCACTTCTTCATCCCCTCACATACTTGCTCTTCACATAATGCATGCATGTAGGACGCATGCATCATATAGTGATTATTACTGCAGCTACTTCAAACCTGACCAAAGCTAGAAACACACGCACTTCTGTGTCCCAGCTGACCTCTGGCTTCTCCCCGACATATGGAGCAGACTACGAGGCTGAAATGTGCATCAAAGAGACTTCACAAGGAGACACAGATGAATGGAAGGTGAGGAAGAAGCACACTTCGATCACACACTCCTCTCTGCGGCTCTGAACTTTAGTTCTGAATAATCATGTTTGATATCATGCACATGAGTAAAGAAGCACTTACAGTCTGCTGCTGCTGCTGCTGCGTCCTCCTTCTGCTCTCAGATCAGTGTGAGAGCCATGTAGGGAGGTGCAGCCCCCTTAGCTTCTCCCTCAGGAACACCTCCTCCTCCTCCTCCTCCCTGCAGGAACACCTCCTCCTCCCTGCAGGAACAACTCCCCTCTCCAAGTACCCCTCACTGCACCACCTAGTGGCGGGAGAAGCGCGACATATTCATAGACTTCACAAAAGTAACACAATATATTATTAATATATATATATTAGGGCTGTCAAACGATTAAAATTTTTAATCAGATTAATCACAGTTTAAAAATTAATTAATCAGATTAATCACCATTCGAACTATGTCCAAAATATGCCATTTATTTATGTATATTGTTGGGAATGGAAAGATAAATGAAAGAAGGCGGATATATCCATTTAACACAGTATCTATGTTTATTATAAAAAATTTCTGCATGTCAAAATGAAAGACAGCCCACACACCTATCAATCATTACGTGTTGATTTATATCAACGGGGGAGTACTTCAGGAAAGTCGACAGAGGGGGGGGGGAGGGGGGGGCTAGTGGAGTACTTCGTGACCACAGAGTGTGAACGTTGTGATCGCTGTTTTAGCGCAGTTCTCCAGTGAAGGGGGGAGTCTCCCTCCGCAGCCGGTTGGCGTAGTTTTGGTATGAAGGTAGATATGGTGCAAAATGTGAGAGCGTGTAAAACCTGATGTGAGCACTTGCAGAAAAAAAATCTGAGCTTGTGTGCTTTCATTTACACTTGTAAAAAATATCCACGTAACTGTGAACCAAATTTGAAGTCACAGAAGAAAAAAAAAAGTTTTGTAGCTTGTAGGAAAAAAATTAACTTAGAGATGAAATGTTCACTTGAAGAAAAATACATATTTTTTAAATATATTTTCCATTACACTGCAACTTTATTTATTACAACCTCTCAAATCAGACATTACACCTTGACGAATCTGCTCTGTGGCAGTATACATCGACGAATCTGCGGTCTTGACTTTTGCTACACTTCTTGCGATAAATGTGTCGCAAAAGTAATTTTCACCTGTAGATGTGGGGGGAGGGAGGGGGGTTGGAGCGAAGGGGCGGAGCTATCAGAAGGACGAGGCTCGGGTGACTGGAGACTGCGGGGCTAATGGTTCGTGTCGCTACCAGTCCGCTGACATGGCGCATCCATCAACGGTACATTTTGCGCATTACTTGCCCAGTATTACTTTGAATATTATTATTGTGATTGAGGATTAAATCCGCTTTGAAGACCACCGTTTTATATCGTGCAGTTTAGCGGCGAAATAACGTCAGTTAGCCAGCTAACGATAGCTTTGTTGAGTTTATGCTAGCTAAACAAGTAGTGGTTGTCGTCTATACAGCAGTAATTCATATATTATAGCCTACTGCTTTGGCACTAACGGTTGATAACCGTTTATGAAAATAAAACCAATTGAACTGTACTGAAATAATGACAAGTTTTATAATTGTCTTGGGCTCCTGCTGTTTTTAAAGCCTTTGTAAATTATCCATGCTATTTTCTATTTAGAACGAAGACTTCAGAATCTTAAAATCCCTTAACGTTTGTATGCAATTGTGCTAAATTCAACTCTGGAATCAAGCAAATATTAATATGTTTGCTTGACATTAGTTATTTATATTTTGCCATCACTGAACTATACGTTTAATACATTTAAGTCAAGCTAAGGTACATGTGATGGTAGCTAGTTAGTGCTCTTACCTGTGAGGCCTCCTCCAAACAGCATAATAACCAGACTGTATCATTAAAACTAAGTACCAGTTCTAGATCCTTGACTTTAGACAAACAATTCAAAAGACAACATGTATTTAAAGACCAATCTTTATTTGAAGGTGCCTCTTAACCTGAGATATTAGTTATACAGTAATAGTATTGACAATCTAAAAAAACTGAGCAACTCAACAGTCAATTTTATGTTTCTTATTGTCTAAAGCATTTATTATTTTCATTGTTCCCCTCTCATATTCAGTGTGGACGGATTGAGACAGCGTGGTGTCCAGAGGGCTGCAGAGACTTCAGGGAGAAACCTCCGTGTGATGGACGTCCTGTCTGTTGGTTTGGAGAGGACTGAGGGTCTTTCCTCAGCGAGGAGGACCAGGCCTGATGGAGGAGGACCAGGCCTGATGGAGGAGCCCATGCTGGGCACAGCTGATACCAACTGCACAGGCCTAGTCTGTCACGTTATTTGACTAAATGTGTTTACTTATACATTTAATAGGTTTACACCATCTGTCCATATGTGCTTTTTATTTAAAACATTTGATTAACTTTTGGTTCACATTTCAATAAATTGTATTTGTATTTGCATTCCTTTCGTCCATTATTCTTACTGAAAGTGTTAGATTACACATTCACATCTGACTGAAGATTGGCCCCATTTATTTGTGACGTTGAAAACTCTGCGGTACAAGGCACAAGTGATGTGAAGCTCATAAAGTGAGGCAAATAGAAATAATCAGCTGATGGAGTGTAGATGTGGAAATAGGTGCATTCGATCAGCTGACAATGTTTTTCGCCACACTTTATAAGCCTGACTATAACCACCCCTTCTCTGAGGTGCAGGCAGTGTCACAAACAAATGATGGTCCTGATAGACTACAAAAATATTCGGTGTGCAGATCTTTGTTTTCACAATAAAAGTAGTTTCTTAGTGAATGTCCTGTACTGGTCTTAAAATCTCATAACATCAGCTTTTAATGATCCTCTTGGATGTTCTTCTTGACCCTCAGAGAAGGAGAAAATGTCGTGTCTTTCGGGCATGTCCTTTCCGAACAAAAGTTACAGGAAACATAAAACATTGCAGAACAAGTGTGTTATTTATGAAAGAGGTGTGTTTGTGTGTTATGGGGCTGTTGATATCATTATTCTTTAATTGTAATCAGATTATGAATGAACAGTATGAAATTCATCAACATTGAAATATATGTTATTATCAAAATAATATTGAACTGTTATCAAAACATAGTGCAACTGTAGAAGCTTGCTCTGTTGTCTCACTGAAAGAATAACTTTTACCACGTTTTTTACAGACAATATTGAGAGATAAATAGTAGCAGTTCTCACTATGTGTTAAATATCTTTGCCTTCAATACATTACATTAGAAAGCTGACAAAGTGATATTGCTTGTTAACATCTAAATGTGACTTTTTGCATGGAATAAACCCTCAACTTAACTGATGTGTAGGTGATCTAGTATTTAGTATTGTTTAAGGGAATGTATATCAGTGTATTCAAGTCAATACTTCATTCATTTAAACCAATATCTTTCTTGATTCTTTGTACAGTATGAACAAAGAGTCTTAGTACCTGAGCTGAAGTTCACTGCTGTGAGGAGTCCAGTTCTGCCTCTCACTCTCTGGTCCAGCCTGTCTGCATCACCTGGACACCTTAAACCAGGGGTGGGGAACCTCCGGCCCCCGGGCCGTATACGGCCCGCGAGACCATTTGGTTTGGCCCTCGAGGTAATTTATAAACACACGCAAAAAAGAAAAAAATTAAATAATTAAACAAGCGAGTGCCTGTTTTTCCTGGCAACGGTCATGGTCCTTGAACACAACACGAGCCTAACGTGTCATCACGTGGTATATGTCTCGTCTGACAGGGGTGCAGTTCTAACGGAGAGCACCAGAACGCCACTCCGGGACTTCAAAAAAATTGCAGTACCCATAAGTCCGTAGGCTACACATGCTGCAGTTTTTGCGTGGCTGTGTCTTTAGCTGAAAGCCCAGTGGCGATCTGTTCATCTGTCATTCTGATCATACAGTCAATAACTGTGTTGTTATTAGCATCTGGTTAGCTAGCTATGCTAACGAATATAAGAAGCTTTTTATACAACCAGTGAGGTAAAGGCACATCTTTATATGATCATTATAGTTATCAAAAAACAAGAGAATAAAGTAAACAGGTATAAAATACTATATGACAGTAAAAAAAAGTTGTTATTAATAAACAAGAATACAGTTTGAAAAGAGAATGATTTGTAAAATATCCATAAAGAAAAAGTCAATCTGCTTACAGTTCTGTTTCATATGGATGTTGAGAGATGTTTCCATAGATCCCCCTTGAGGAGGTTAGGCCCCCCCCACTTAAATCATGTCCATGGATAGGAAACTAAATACATTTGCACACATCTTGTGTCCATATCTTTCTGTTTGGTGGTCATGCCACACCGTGCACGTGAATGCATGCGCGAGTCATGGTAAAATATCTGGATTAAGAGGTTGCTTTTTCTTTGCACAGCATGAAAGAAAAGGCCAAATGAATGTGCTGTGATTTTTAAGCAGAGGTCAATCATTTGTGCGGCCCTCGGAGGATGTTGAAAAAATTGAAATGGCCCTTGAGAGGAAAAAGGTTCCCCACCCCTGCCTTAAACAAACAGATATATATATGTAAAGTACCATGTGTACAAACAATATAACTGATTATCTGCTGTTGAACATGTTGGAGTGTGTATTGTCCGAGTCAGGGTCCTTTTTATTTTACTGTAACTTTGGAAATTGTGTTACCAATGCTTACTGTTTATTTGATACCCATTTGTAATACAATTAATAAAAACAACAAGGTTTGGGTTCGTTCTTCAGATGACTGTGACGTTAACGTGTAAGCTCGATAATGAACTCCAGCTCAACCAACCATATTGTAATATCTAAGTAATCATCTTGAAATATGACATTAATAATTGTAATATACACACATCTTATTGTGAGGTTGATTTCACATACACTACTTCGACGTTAGCTAAATAGAAAATACCATGGATAATTTACAAAGGCTTTAAAAACACAGCAGGAGCCCAAGACAATTATAAAACTTGTCATTATTTCAGTACAGTTCAATTGGTTTTATTTTCATAAACGGTTATCAACCGTTAGTGCCAAAGCAGTAGGCTATAATATATGAATTACTGCTGTATAGACGACAACCACTACTTGTTTAGCTAGCATAAACTCAACAAAGCTAGCGTTAGCTGGCTGACTGACGTTATTTCGCCGCTAAACGGCACGATATAAAACGGTGGTCTTCAAAGCGGATTTAATCCTCAATCACAATAATAATATTCAAAGTAATACTGGGCAAGTAATGGGCAAAATGTACCGTTGATGGATGCGCCATGTCAGCGGACTGGTAGCGACACGAACCGTTAGCCCCACAGTCTCCAGTCACCCGAGCCTCGTCCTTCTGATAGCTCCGCCCCTTCGCTCCAACCCCCCTCCCTCCCCCACATCTACAAGTGAAAATTACTTTTGCGACACATTTATCGCAAGAAGTGTAGCAAAAGTCAAGACCGCAGATTCGTCGATGTATACTGCCACAGAGCAGATTCGTCAAGTTGTAATGACTGATTTGAGAGGTTGTAATAAATAAAGTTGCAGTTGTAATGGAAAATATATTTAAAAAATATGTATTTTTCTTCAAGTGAACATTTCATCTCTAAGTTCATTTTTTTCCTACAAGCTACAAAACTTTTTTTTTTCTTCTGTGACTTCAAATTTGGTTCACAGTTACGTGGATATTTTTTACAAGTGTAAATGAAAGCACACAAGCTCAGATTTTTTTTCTGCAAGCGCTCACATCAGGTTTTACACGCTCTCACATTTTGCACCATATCTACCTTCATAGTTGGCACAGTTCCGTTGTACAGACCGACGTTAACAGCAGCCCTGTCTGTGCACACGGAGACCGACTCTGTCGTCCGGTGATCTAACCGCCTTCTGGAAAAGCTTCACAAGTACGTCGGTACGCAAATGCGCTTTGTGACACAGGTGACGGTACGCATTTCAGATTACGCACATAACCTGCGTACCAGTTATGCACCCCTGTACCAGAGCCATATTATTACTATTATATGGCTCTGCCCTGTACTACAGCAAGAGTATTCTGCGTCGGGACTTCCTGCAACAACACCACGCCGTTATCAAAGATGTTCTATTGAGAAGACGATCACTACGTGAAATCAATCTTACTAACTGCTGTCTGTGCACTTTACTCCGCGAGTTGGCAGACTTTATTTTGCTTACTTTAGCATCATTTTTCATGGTGGGGCTAAGCCATTTCTTGGTATGGGTGTAGCCTACCCCAGCCATACCCTGGCGCTGCCACTAGTGGCACGTATGGGGCGGGCCATTCTGCACATGCGTTAAATTCGTTAAATATTTTAACGCAATTAATTCAAAAAATTAATTACCGCCGTTAACGCGATAATTTTGACAGCACTAATATATATATATATATATATATATATACAATGATACCTTGAGGTCTGTGTTACTTTTGAGTTGACACTGTTGTTATCATGTCACCATAACAGTTAGTGTTGAGGCTAAGCCAACGCTTTAAGCCTCTGAGGATCCGCTATGTTGGAGTCATTCACGCACACACACTTTGCAACAATCAAATATCTCTCCTGATTGTTGGCACTTGACCATCACCTTCCCTGAATTGTACTCAGGTGTAACTAAAGTCTGATTTAAGGGTTGTTTATATTTCACATCATTAATCAGAATTTAAACCTATCAATGTCGTTTAATTAACAAAGGTAATCTGGTGTTTTTCAGTCGATGAGTAGTGCAGGTATCTGTCCAATCAATCGACAGTAAGGGGAATACTTACTTCCGGGTGTACAATTCTCCGTTATCCAATGGGAATGGACGCTCACATTGCCTTTAAATGCCAGTCGGCGGCATTGACGCTCAGGTGCTTCCCTGAGCGTCAATGCCGCCGCCGATGGGAATACATTGCAATCAGTTGAAAGCTCTTTGCGTCCGTTTATGAAGCTGAAGAAGCCTCGGCGCATCACACCTGGACGCCAAGGGAGTGAGAGTGTGTTCATTTAGGACAGTATTTCTCAAACTTTTTCATACCAAGGACACTTAACCAATAAAAAAACACTCGCGGACCACCTAACTCCAAAAATATCCAAAACACATCGTTTTTCTAGAACAGATTACAAATCGCCTGCAAATGGTACAAACAAGTGGAAACATGTGTGATGAAGGTGTTGCGCTGGGCTATATCATGCAATCGAAAATGAAACTTAAACTCGCTCCATTGCGGAGATATTCCCGCGAGAGTGCGGAAAACTTTTATTTATTTATTTCAAATGTGAAATGTTACCAATATACTCACGGACCACTAGGGGGCGCTCACGGACCACCAGTGGTCCGCGGACCACACTTTGAGAAGCACTGATTTAGGAGGTTATGCTACCCTCAGTGCTACACTCTAACATGTGCTAAATTATGCTTTGCCAAGGATTACAATTCAAATGTTTAATAAAACATGTAAACTATGCATTATCTCCAGAAGTGGAAGAAGTACTCAGATCTTGGGATGTCAGGGCTACTCACTCCCATTGCACTTTGACGCTTCAATTAACAAATGATTATTATAATCATTCATTCCAGCCAAAACCATCTGATTCGGTCAAAACACCAATCTAACTTTAGCAGGTTTAATGTTATACATATTGAAGAGGACCTGTTGTGATTGGTCACCCTCTTACAGATGTCCCGCCCCTTAGCCTATCACATGCAATGTGTTGGAGCCAGGCCCGGTTCTACGGGAGTGCATAAGGGTGCATTGCACCCTCAGTTGAGTCGTTATGCACCCTCATTTGAAAAATGAAAAGTAAAAGAAAAAAAATTAAAAAGTGAAAAAAATGTAAAGTGAAAAATATTACATTTTGCCTACTATTACTATTACTAAGAAGAAGAAGAAGAAGAAGAAGAAGAAGAAGAAGAAGAAGAAGAAGAAGAAGAAGAAGAAGAAGAAGAAGAAGAAGAAGAAGAAGAAGAAGAAAGTTGAAATAAAATAAATTGTAATTGTGGTTGAATAGCATTGTCTGCTGCATTTATTTGATCAATTTAAACGGTAAGTAACGTTATTATGTCAGGTGCGCGTGACCTGTGCCGCTCCGAGGACAAGGTGCTGACACAGCAGTCAGTGATGGATCAGAACATGGTTAAAACAACCAGCCCTTATCGCCAGCATACACTGCATCTAC
Organism: Pseudochaenichthys georgianus; assembly: GCF_902827115.2. Classification (NCBI taxonomy): domain Eukaryota; kingdom Metazoa; phylum Chordata; class Actinopteri; order Perciformes; family Channichthyidae; genus Pseudochaenichthys; species Pseudochaenichthys georgianus. Next base: position 26,677 of record NW_027263196.1, read on the forward strand.
TGCAGGTAATAACAGTTCAGATCATGGGGACATTACGTTACTGTCGTGGACACTAACGTCCTCCTGCCCGACTCGCTGGCTTTGCCCGCCTCGCCCACAGAGGCGGAGCAGCCGTCTTCGTTGCCCGAAACACCGCCACCCCTCGGCGGCCCGCAAGTGCCAGAGGACCTCGGCGAAACAGAGCCTGCCCAGGTATATTTAAAAAAGTACCCAACTCACCTGAACAGTGGGGTAAGGCGCTCATTTTGCAACTCATGGTTTCAAAACAGAGATTGGCTGGAATATTCATGTAAAAAAGATGCCATCTTCTGCATGTAGACATTTCGGTTCAAGTAAGTCAGATGCCTTCACCACAACTGGCTACAACAACTGGCGCCATTCTCTTATAGGCTACGTGATAAGGGACTGGGAAGGCATGAATCAAGAAAGAGCACATAGATCCATAGCTCTCTTCATGTTGTTCTCAAAGTAACCAGATTGATGCTTTTAACTTCAATATTTAAAAAAAATCTTCCCGGGGGAGCATGCCCCCGGACCCCCCCAGAGGAGATGAGGACCCCCATAGAGGGTGTTAGGTACACTCCCCACTTATAAAAATAGCACTTTACCACTGCACCCTCTCTAATCTCAGATGCACCCTTAGTCATTTTGTTCTGGAACCGGGCCTGGTTGGAGCGCTAGCCAATAGGAGTGCGATTTGTTCTGAAACAAAGTGTCAATAATTAGAATGAATCTTTAGCTTTGGTACTTTAAACGAGTCTCGAGCCCCACTCCTGCAGGACTTCAGAAACATGAGTCAGAGTTTTAGGATCCTACCAAAGAGTTATGATTCATGAGATAAATACTTTTATTATTTCCAATACAATAGCCGCGTTCACACTGCGGTACGTTTCCCACAAAGGTTCATGCGAACTTAGTTCATGGTCGCGTTCACACCAAAAAGAGCCGGTACTAAAAGTAACCTTTTTACCCCCTCGAAAGTCCCTGCTAGAGAGCTATATTCCTGATTGGCTGGGCGGATTGCAAACCACGCCCCGTAAAACTCCCAAAAAGTTTTGTGAAGCCGCCATTTTATTATCCTCGCATTAGCATTATTAGCATTAGCATTAGCCCAGCGCAGAAACGCAGAGAGACTAACTTATGGCAACACAAAATAAAACATGGGAGCGGTGGAGATGAGGAGGTGTCGGCGTTCTGGCGATTTACTCGGAAGGCTTCAGTAGAAGCTGCTGGGAGTCCCAGCAGCTTCTACTGAAGCCTTCCCCAACTCCGGGGACTTCCGGCCGGGGACTCCGGGCGGCAGTATACGCCGTGAAGTGGTTTGCGGCCTGCCAGTAAACCCAAAGCAGAAGAAGAAGAAGTGACGTCAGCGGCTTCATTTGCCTAATCCACCCCCAGGGACTTTTTCTGGTGTGAACGCGATCTGTACTTAGTTCATGAGAACTAAAGAGTTCGCATGAACTAAGTTCGCATGAACCTTTGTGGGAAAAGTACCGCAGTGTGAACGCGGCTAATGATAACAGGAGATAGAACTACGATTTTTGTTAATTATTAGTGAATAAAGGTTTTGATTTGCAATATTTATACAACAAATCGATATGTGTATGTATTTACATCAATATGTTTTAAAAAATAAAATCGAATTTGCTAATATTAAGTGATAATATTAGGATTAGTGTGAACAACTAGTTTACATGTTACTAACAGTGCCTTGGTTAAAGAGCCTGTTGCTGTTTATTTATAGCTTTGAATTCTTTCAAACCAATATTATCTTCTTAAACTTGTATGGTAGTCAGCTGTGCTGCCTCCTAGTCGCCACCATGGTTTGCTGTGCTGCCTGGGGATGCTCCAATCGCTCAGAGAAAGGAGTACGAATGTACGGCTTCCCCACTGACACAGAGCGGAGGAAGCAGGAGCAATTTCACGACCAACAGAAAACAAATATGTGAGGTAATTATATACAAACACTGCATTTGCACTTTTTCACCAAACGAAAACCACACCATTGGGAAAGCTTAATGTTTTGTTTAATACAAAAAAAAACAGGGAAAGGCTTGAAAAACACTGAGAGTTGAGACTCAGGGTGCAGGGTGAGGGTCTCAGTGCAGGTATTCAGGCTCCACTGAACCCCCCTCTGGTTCTTGTGCTGAAAGAGGGAGTAACGGACAGGAGAAAGGGTTATACACACAGCACACCTGTTGGATGGGGAGATCAGGTGTGGTCTTTGTTCCCAACTGAAGTTATGGAACTTTATTATTTGTGAGTTTAACAAAGTATGACAAATGGCATCAGTAACAGATGTGATATGAATTTCTATAAAGTTGTCTCACATTCTTGGTCATATTTTATATACAGTATGTAATGAGTATAACATGTCCAGTAAGTATAACGTGTTTCCTAATACTGTGTATTCAACCACTATGGAGTATGTATGTGGGCAGACAAGACTGAGTTGTTCTGTGTGTGAAGTAACCTCAAGTCACTCCGACCAGTTTGTCAAGAGAAGAAAGGGCAAGACTAGGCTGAGAGCAGAGGCGATACCCACCGTCTCCGTGCATCGCCCTGTGGTCACAAAGAGAAGGGCCCCTGCCCCACGACTCACCCCGGGACCTGTACCTACAAAGCCCATAGCTCATGACCACGGCTGTAGGAGCCAATGAACTGTGGGTATAAAGGTAGGAACCTGTGTGTGTTGGGGAGGGGTTCCGCCGGAAGGCCCAAACAGTTTTTGCAGCCTGTCCTCCTACAAAAAACGACCATATAGGTCGATTGTTCAGCAGCTAAATACGACCCAGAGTCACGTTTTAAAGTGTAGCACCTCTAGTGGTCGTGTAAGAAACAACATGCTCCTGTCGATTGCAAACGCTCCGGAGGGTCGTTTAGTCACAAATAACCCTCTCTGGAAAATCCTAAATTGTGGAATAGTTTGGCTTTAAAATGCTTTTTGTATTAGATTTCTAGCGAGAAGTGTATATTGTACTTTTATAATCTACGTCCCGTGGATGTGTAGGATCTACAGTTTGATAGATATACGAAGATGATCTGAGGTCTCGCCAGGATAACGTGTATATGGGGCAACTTCCATGTAAAGTTAGCGTGGGTGAAAACAGTATTTCCGGTCTCGAAGTTTTCATAATAAAACCGGAAGTATTCCCCACACTGTCAAATGATTACGCAGTGATATCTCCATTACTCATCCACTAAAAAACATCAGTGTATCCTTGTTAATTACACAATATTGATCGGTTTAAATTGTGTACAATGCTTTTGTGTTTTTAACCTTCGATTCGGAGAAACAAATAGTTTTTTCGGAGTTTAGACACTACAGAGTTTCCGAAGACACTACACTACCCAGAATCCCCAGCTATCGTTTGGGACTACAACATCCGCCTTGCTTTACAAACCACGTGATTAGCCCTCAAGCTCTGGGATTGGATGTTGGAGTGGCAGTGCGACAAGGTTACGCTGAGCGTCAAAGCTCTTTGAAATGGAATGGAACCACGGCAGACTATCCAAAACTGGACTTGGACGGGTCCATCCCGGCCCTCCCCCCCAGAATTACACTTGCTGGCTATTGTGTGTTTCGCAACATGTTCTATGTCACGTCTCTACTGGGAATTGTAGTTTTAAAAGACGTTTTCGTATTTCCCACAATTAGAAGTTGCCAGTATTAAACTGTGTACATCCCTGGAGGTTTAGGGACACGAAACACATTGGTGTTATCAAATTTAAAACATATAATTAATACATGGGTGAAAATTGCTTGTGTCCATAATGGTCAGCATTAATACCACATGACAGCTGGACTTATGTCTGTGACCCCTCCTGTTGTTCATTGATGAGCCTGAAACATGCACTTGTCAAGGTTCAGATGCACATTTTGCAAATATGGCAGTAGCCATCGATCATCTTAAGTTAAGATACTTTATTGACCCCAAGTTGGGAAATGTTTTTGTTACAGCAGCATGTACTACTTTGTTCTACTCCACTACAATTCAGAGGTTAACCTGGTATTTTTACTCTACTACATTTATTTTAGTAACTCTGCAGATTCTGATTAATTTTGTGAAATATAAACAACCCTTAAATCAGACTTTAGTCTTATCAGTTTGTCTGTTTTGCACATCCTCCTGTTAATATCTTTGGACGTCCTGCACTAAACTGTTTTATTGTAGAGATCACTACAGTATCTTCTTGATATTTTCCATTCTATATTTCTATCATTGACCCCTATTTTGTATGTAGGCTACTCTTAATATTTAAATGTTTTCATCAAATATAACTTATTCAACAACTACATTCAATAACGTGCTTTAACCACTAGGAGGTGCGGTTTAGACCAGTGGTCTAGTTAATAAAACATAATAATATCAAACATAATATGACTATTCACTTTATTGTGAGTTTAAAACAGAACGGTAAAGGAAAATACAGTTTCAGTCTCTCGATGTGAAGCTTATGCATTGCACCATGAACCTGTATAGACCTGTAACAGTCAACTGCATGAGGAGTTGGAAAGGTAGTTCAGAAAATAATATCTTTAAAAACTACAAAAAAGTCCCTTTCTATCAGCTGTGCACCGTTATGGTGTAAATACAGACTATCTACAAATTGGATCAAATATAAAAGTCAGCCGAATTAGTGTTGATACTGCAAGGAGACGTATTGTGTGAAAAGAAATGGAAGATGTTGTTTAATTGTTGATATATTTATGATCCACGTCACGTATTCAGTTTTGGCGGCATCTCTTCCAGTTTGTCAAAAGGTCTTCTGATCAGGGCTCTATAAATAAAGAACTACGGCAGATATGTAATATGTAATGCAGCCGAACCGTGTATTGCAATGCCGTTATGTGATGACTTTCAAAGAGAAAAGCAAGAACACTCGGAATAAAGTATTATTATTTTTGTTAATGTTTTCCGATTTCATATCACATAAACACCATATCCCGACGTGCATATGCCGGAAGGACTTGCCACAGCTACCACAGAGTAGCAGCCTCTGTGGCATATGCCGGAAGGACTTGCCACAGCTACCACAGAGTAGCGGCCTCTGTGGCATATGCCGGAAGGACTTGCCACAGCTACCACAGAGTAGCGGCCTCTGTGGCATATGCCGGAAGGACTTGCCACAGCTACCACAGAGTAGCGGCCTCTGTGGCAGAAGTCCAGCTACCACAGAGTAGCGGCCTCTGTGGCAGATGCCGGAAGGACTTGCCACAGCTACCACAGAGTAGCGGCCTCTGTGGCAGATGCCGGAAGGACTTGCCACAGCTACCACAGAGTAGCGGCCTCTGTGGCAGATGCCGGAAGGACTTGCCACAGCTACCACAGAGTAGCGGCCTCTGTGGCATATGCCGGAAGGACTTGCCACAGCTACCACAGAGTAGCGGCCTCTGTGGCATATGCCGGAAGGACTTTCCACAGCTACCACAGAGTAGCGGCCTCTGTGGCATATGCCGGAAGGACTTGCCACAGCTACCACAGAGTAGCGGCCTCTGTGGCATATGCCGGAAGGACTTGCCACAGCTACCACAGAGTAGCGGCCTCTGTGGCATATGCCGGAAGGACTTGCCACAGCTACCACAGAGTAGCGGCCTCTGTGGCATATGCCGGAAGGACTTGCCACAGCTACCACAGAGTAGCGGCCTCTGTGGCATATGCCGGAAGGACTTGCCACTGCCTGCAGATGCCACGAAATGCGCTTGCTGTCTCTCGCCAGAGGAGCGCAAACAACAAAAACAAGCAAGGTGTCCTGTCATGTATCTGGAAGTTTGGGTTGGCAAAATGGAGTAAGAGAGGGACTTGAAAACCCTAGGTGGCTCTCTACTCATGTTGTTACAGTTGTCTTGGTTACAGCTCTCAAGTTTTATTTTTGTGCCATTTCCACATCTTTAGAAAATATGAAATAAAATATAGAAGTGAAATCAACCTCTACTCTGGAGAGCACACTTTGATTTCTCTGTCATGGGAGGTTGCAGTCTTGCTCCTCCACCTGTAGCATCACTGCCCCTCCACCTGCCATACAGTAGGTTACTAACAAGATTACTTATATAATACAGTGATAGAATACATGTTTAGTATGCTTACTTATATAAAACAGTAGTATTAAACTTACCTTGTGTTTTCACTCTCACTTAAAGAGCCTGTGACAGCATCCCAACAACTGTTGTGCAATGAAATATTGGGCTACTAGTAATCTCGAACCATCAGTTTAAAAAAGAAAAAGCGATACCGTTCCGTTAAATATCAATAATTTCGAACATCGCGGGGAAATTCCTTCGACTCATGTTGAAGTTTTGGGGGAAGCCGGAAGTGACGTCAATGCGGGAACGCTTCGAGAGCCAAACACGGACAAAGTGTGTTGTGTCATGCGTAGAAATGGTGAATTACTGAGATTAGGCACGTTAATAACATTTTAATGAAGTTGACTACAGTATATTCATATTCGTCAGTGCTTTCATGTCAATTCGGCGACATAAACATAAATGATCGTGGTGAAGATGATGATTACATTAGGATTAAAAATCGGGAGTGAGAGCTGCTGAATTTCCTCCCGTCGGATGTGATATAAAAACAAATCGATTATTTTTGTAGTTGTAAACTCAAGTGGATGAAACTACATTTATTAGTGCTTTCATGTCAATTCGGCGAACATATGATACATTAAATGATGAGTGAGGATGATGATTACAAATCGTTTGTTTGAGCCGGTCTGCATTTCCTGATGAGAAAACAAACCGATGCTTTTTGTAGTTGTAGTTGTTAAGCTCCGTGATCGCTTTTCAGGACTGAACCCACATTACAAACACGGACAGAAAAACAGGAGTTTGTAGCAAAAGGTTTATTTTCTAATCGTGACAGGGGATATTAACTGAGTAAGATAGTCCAGGAAAGGGGATACAAAAACTAGGGAATGGAGATCCTCAGCCGAGGCTCCGGAGTGAGCTGGGGATATCGCCAGGCAGATGAGAGGTGGCTTGAGCCTGAGTCTGAGCGAGTAGGTTGGAGTTGGAGTTAGAGTTTGTCCTACCAGACTGGAGTGTGGCGAGCAGGGGTTTCAGAGCCGAGGGGAGCGAGCAGGCTGGAGCGGGTAGCGTGGAGAGCGGATGAATCCGACGAGGAAGTGGCTGGACGTGGCTAGCGGAGGAGGTGATGATGGGTTCTGGATAGAGAGACAAACAGGTAAGACAAAAACTGATTCCAGAGTTGTGTCAGGCTAGGCTAGAAAGCAATACAGTTACCAGTGTAACCTTGACGACGAACTGGTGAAAACTGGATGAGGAGACCGGGTTAATAAGCAGGTGTGGATGAGTAGATGATCAGGATGAATGAGAAGCAGCTGCGGAGATGAATTGGCAGGAACCAGAAGTAGGTCTGCCACGCCCAGCCCGGGAGACACAGACAGACAGACAACAAACAAAAAGGGAAGCAGAAGGAATGGAGTACTGCAAATCCTTACAGCAGAACACCAACATGGATTAAACGTGTGGTTTTTTACCACAATGTTGGGGAAATTAATGGATAAAATGCACGGATTATTATTATTCCCACTCCGATCGGGACACTAGGTCCACCGTTTCCCCGCAGCGAGGCTCCCCGCGTTGACAGTTTACGTGGGCTGGGTGCAGTGGCGGACTGGCCGGTACCGAAGTGGGCCGGTTGGATAAGTCACCAGCACATCCCCCATAGGCGGCACGTGAGGCTCAGGTTTGAGAAGGCTAAATAACTTTTTTTACCTGACGCTGCCCGCCTCCGGCGTCTATAGAAAAGAGATCAACTTATACATTATATTTGTATTTTACCAGGATGCAGTGACACACATATTTACATATTTACATTTACTATCTACAGCACCCGCCGCCCCTGACATCCCCCACTCCCCCCGTTGACAGCTTACTAGCGGTACCGAAGTGGGCCGGTCGAGAGTCCCGGGATGATTTTTAGTCCCATTCCACCACTGGCTACATGACCGTATGATCGCCCATATTGACGCACCTCATTCCTAAACTTCTAACAGATACAACATAAACCGATCCTTCAGCCTCATATGAGCTCTCAGACACGTTCAACATTAACCTGTCATCGCTGTCTGAGCTTGCTGCTGTGTGCGCCGTCGTGCGTTTACATCTGACTGTATATATATAAAGGTTTACATGCAGAAGCTGGGATCCTGGACGGTGCAGCTGGAGCGCTGTGCCCGCAATGACGTCACCCATCATTTGGCAGGACTTGAAGAATCCGCGAGAAGATCCAGAAAATTGTCAACATTGGAGATTAATGGTTATCAAAGTACAAATATCCAAAATCAGTTCAGTAACGGTTTTCAAGGGGACAATATGTACTCAAATTGATGGGTTTGGATGATGGGGGAAAACCGTGTCACAGGCTCTTTAAGTCCCTCTCCCTTTGCCATCAATCCAGAATCAGCTGAGCTGCAACATTATACAGACAGGTAATAATCAACAGAATCACAAGGACACAATATGGCTCTGCTAAAAACACTCACTCTTACACGCACCAAAGTTATATTTATCTAATATTTAACTCCCTCCACCCCCGCATACAATCCCGTTTAGAAGCCCCTCTTCTCTAATTCAACACGTTGGACGAAATGACATTAAGAGAACGGAATTTACAATTAAAAGGCTGTTCAACGTGTGTTGCTAACTTGCTTCGGTATCCTAGCTTAATCTGTTATCTGTAAACGTTCCCTAAATCTACTAATTTAGGGATAATCCACTGCATCCTTTAATACACATGTTAATTTGAATCAGATGTACTGATAATATCCGCAATATAAATCTTTAAACTAGTGCTGTGAAAATTATCGCGTTAACGGCGGTAATTAATTTTTTGAATTAATTGCGTTAAAATATTTAACGCATTTAACGCATGTGCAGAATGGCCCGCCCCATACGTGCCACTAGTGGCAGCGCCAGGGTATGGCCGGGGTAGGCTACACCCATACCAAGAAATGGCTTAGCCCCACCACGAAAAATGATGTTAAAGTAAGCAAAATAAAGTCTGCCAACTCGCAACTAGTAAGATTGATTTCAGTAGCCACGGTTTTGAAAACTTTTGTCACGTAGTGATCGTCTTCTCAATAGAACATCTTTAGCCGCGTTCACACTGCGGTACTTTTCCCACAAAGGTTCATGTGAACTTAGTTCATGAGAACTAAAGAGTTCGCAAGTACAGATCGCGTTCACACCAGAAAAAGTCCCTGGGGGTGGATTAGGCAAATGAAGCCGCTGACGTCACTTCTTCTTCTTCTGCTTTGGGTTTACTGGCAGGCCGCAACCCACTTCACGGCGTATACTGCCACCCGGAGTCCCCGGCCGGAAGTCCCCGGAGTTGGGGAAGGCTTCAGTGGAAGCTGCTGGGAGTCCCAGCAGCTTCTACTGAAGCCTTCCGAGTAAATCGCCAGAACGCCGACACCTCCTCATCTCCACCGCTCCCATGTTTTATTTTGTGTTGCCATAAGTTAGTGCTAATAATGCTAATGCGAGGATAATAAAATGGCGGCTTCACAAAACTTGTTGGGAGTTTTACGGGGCGTGGTTTGCAATTCGCCCAGCCAATCAGGAATATAGCTCTTTTCTCACAAAAGAGCCGCTCGAAAGTCCCTGCTCTTATCAGGGACTTTCGAGGGGGTAAAAAGGTTCGCATGAACTACTTTTAGTACCGGCTCTTTTTGGTGTGAACGCGATCATGAACTAAGTTCGCATGAACCTTTGTGGGGAAAGTACCGCAGTGTGAACGCGGCTTTTGATAACGGCGTGGTGTTGTTGCAGGAAGTCCCGACGGAGAATACTTTTGCTGTAGTACAGGGCAGAGCCATATAATAGTAATAATATGGCTCTGGTACAGGGGTGCACATGACTGGTACGCAGGTTATGTGCGTAATCTGAAATGCGTACCGTCGCTTTTCCAGAAGGCGGTTAGATCACCGGACGACAGAGTCGGTCTCCGTGTGCACAGACAGGCTGCTGTTAACGTCGGTCTGTACAACGGAACTGTGCCAAAACTACGCCAACCGGCTGCGGAGGGAGACTCCCCCCCCTTCACTGGAGAACTGCGCTAAAACAGCTGATCACAACGTTCACACTCTGTGGTCACGAAGTACTCCACTAGCCCCCCCCCCCGTCGACTTTCCTGAAGTACTCCCCCGTTGATATAAATGAACACGTAATGAATTAAGACCCCACGGTTTGATGATTGATAGGTGTGTGGGTTGTCTTTCATTTTGACATGCAGAAAAATGTTATAATAAACATAGATACTGTGTTAAATGGATATATCCGCCTTCTTTCATTTATCTTTCCATTCCCAACAATATACATAAATAAATGGCATATTTTGGACATAGTTCAAATGGTAATTAATCATGATTAATACATTTTTAAGCTGTGATTAATCTGATTAAAATTTTTAATCATTTGACAGCCCTAATTTAAACTTCTTCTTACCTTTAAAAGTCCGTCACGAACGGTGTATTATGCTGCAACTCCACAGCTCTGCCAGCCTTGGCGCCAACTTCCGGGGAACGATTGAGAGGCTCCACGATCCGCGATCGCTGTAAAAAAGTGGTCCATTGGAGTGAACGGAGATGTCGTAACTCTCAGTCTATATGGCGCTGCATTTGCCTAATCCACCCCCAGGGACTTTTTCCGGTGTGAACGCGATCTGTACTTAGTTACCTGTACCTTTGTGGGGAAAGTACCGCAGTGTGAATGCGCCTTTTGTTATTCTACTCCCTCTCCTCACTGCAAACATCTAAAATCTTGCCAAGTATATTTGTCTAATGTCAGAACATGTCGTTACACTTGATACAAGACCTAATAACTGAAGTCTTGTTTTTAGACAAGGCATCTTGAGCATCTTCTGAAGTCAAAGTCTCTTAAAAACATCTTATTTTAGAGGAACGTCTCCACTAACATCAGGAAACAGAATCTAAGCATTTCTGGCTTTTTTTGTTACAAATTCCTGATTCTGGTCAAAGATAGTTCAAAATAAGTTTCCCCAGCTAAACACAACATCTCATTTATCTAATTATCCCATCTTTACTTCAAGAACTCTCACCAAGCCATTTTGTACTTGTTCTATTGGCTGATGTGTTCACTTATTAAAAGAGAAAACACCTTGTTTTCATTATATATTGACTTGTTTTTGGAGCTGCATCTTTTACAGTGTTTTAACAGCCGTACGTCGAAGTACCAGATGCTAACAGCTAACACCAATTAGCTCTCTTTTTTTATTCAACACAGATTTGTAGTTCACAATTTAGGAAAACATAAAGTTGAAAGTGAGTTTACTTTGTGAGTTTCCATTTAAATTCTTCTTGAACCCACGCACCTGCAGTATGAGGGGAAATGATTCACTTTTCAGAGTTATGGTCACGTACTATGCGAGTATTGTGCAACGTGAGTATGATTCATGACGAGGGGAAGGTAGCAGCTCTTTATCTGGACCTGGACTGCGTTTAGGAGTTTTTTATCTGCAGCCTCAAACCAAACCAGGCTTCCTGTCGGGCTTCAAGGGAAAGGAGGGAGTCCAGAATAATAGTTAAAGTGCTGAGGCTGAATCCCTTTGAAGACGAGGGGTTTTCCACTCATCTGATAACATGTACCGGGTGAAGCTGCGACATGGAGACGTTAGAGCTTTTAATCTGACGTGGACAAAAAGTGTCTCAATTTAACGAGAAATCAAGAAAAAAGTCTTCCTGTCAATTATCATAAATAACAGAGGAGGCTAATTCTGAGCGTTCAGTCGGGCTTTAAAAAAGACTGTGCTTCCTATTAAAGGTTGTCTGCAGGGCCGTAGCACGAGATGGGTCTGGCTGCAGACCGCAGCACGGAGGCGGATCCTATAGGGGCGTTTCCTATAGGGGCGTTTCCTATAGGGGCGTTTCCTAACTTTTTTTTATCCAATAGCAACTTAAGGGATTCCAGCTGCTTTTATAAATCCTCGCGGAAGAAGTCATTGTTCTAGTGATGGGAATTCCGGCTCTTCTTGCTGAGCCAGATCATTTGGCTCACCAAGAAGAGCCGTCTCTTTCGGCTCCCAAAGGGCTCTTCAGTTTACCACACATTATACCTTTAATTGTAGCCCTGTTTTGACTAATGATGTATATGTGTACATATATCACTTAAATTATTCAATACATCCTTTGTAGCCTACTGAAGTATTCAAAAGTAAAAATGACATGTTTAATATAAATTATTTGCTGTGGCCAATTGTTTTCATTGCATTTACAGACCCGTGTAACTCTCTAGAACCACGCTACACAAAACAGATAGCAACACCTATAAAAACTATTTTAAAAAAGGGGCTACTGTATCAACCATAGACTGTATATATAAAGGTATCAACCTATATAAAGTATATAGGCTACATATAGTTGTTCTCCAGGAGAGGGGAGCGTGCTTTGAGATCAGCTGCTAGGCTGCAGCGGGGAGAAGAGGGGGACAAAAAGAGATCTCCGTCCTCCGTGTTTTATTCTTATAGAAGTAAGAAGAGAAGTAACGGGGCAGAAACCCTCCTTTTTACGCAGCGGTCAAACGGCGACACATATTCAGTGTGCAGTTACTTTGGCATTAGGGCAGGGATATCTTTCAAGGTCTGACATAATGAATTGTGCTACTTTTAAAGCAAGCAACGATATTTTCAAATCTGTAATCAAAAAGCTCCTCAAAAACACTATCGTTGCTACGTTAGTTCAAACAGTAACAACGGACTACTTTTCTTAGCGGATGCATGTCAATTTAAATCAATACATACAACTATTTTTTAAATCAATAAAATCTTTTTCTAAATCCATAAAAGCATTTCAATTATTATTGGGAGTCATGTCGTTACTTTGTTGAGAATGTGGCCTTGTAATAAGCGGGATAATGTCCACATTGCAGATTGCACAATGTGCCTTCATGCCGATCTAGATCCCTCCGCAAAAACAAAACAAAAAACGTCTCGTTCGTGGGCGACAGCCGGCTCCCGTCGTTCACGATCCGCCCCTATATGATCCGCCTCCTTGCTGCGGTCTGCAGCCAGACTCTATTGCGTAGCACTGGCGTTATGGAGAGGCGAAGTCCCTCCCCTTCCTCCATGGGACCTTATTTCTGAAACAGTCTGTATTGAAGTCAACGGAGAGAAAGAATATCTTTCCATCCCGTTTGAATTGTGCCACGAATTACACACATGATGTTTGTCAATTTAAAAGATAATTTTGCAAGTCAAAAAATTAAAATGTGTCGTAAAACTGTGAAGTAACACTTTTGTTTGTGTGAAACCGCTCAATGAACTACATCTCCCGACGGGAGATAGATTGTATGCGGGGGTGGAGGGAGTTAAATATTAGATAAATATAACTTTGGTGCGTGTAAGAGTGAGTGTTTTTAGCAGAGCCAAAGTGTGTCCTTGTGATTCTGTTGATTATTACCCGTCTGTATAATGTTGCAGCTCAGCAGATTCTGGATTGATGGCAAAGGGAGAGGGACTTAAGTGAGAGTGAAAACACAAGGTAAGTTTAATACTACTGTTTTATATAAGTAAGCATACTAAACATGTATTCTATCACTGTATTATATAAGTAATCTTGTTAGTAACCTACTGTATGGCAGGTGGAGGGGCAGTGATGTTACAGGTGGAGGAGCAAGACTGCAACCTCCCAAGACAGAGAAATCAAAGTGTGTTCTCCAGAGAAGAGGTTGATTTCACTTCCATTTTTTATTTCATATTTTCTAAAGATGTGAAAATGGCGCAAAAAAAAAACTTGAGAGCTGTAACCAAGACAACTGTAACAACATGAGTAGAGAGCCACCTAGGGTTTTCAAGTCCCTCTCTTACTCCATTTTGCCAACCCAAACTTCCAGATACATGACAGGACACCTTGCTTGTTTTTGTTGTTTGCGCTCCTCTGGCGAGAGACAGCAAGCGCATTTCGTGGCATCTGCAGGCAGTGGCAAGTCCTTCCGGCATATGCCACAGAGGCCGCTACTCTGTGGTAGCTGTGGCAAGTCCTTCCGGCATATGCCACAGAGGCCGCTACTCTGTGGTAGCTGTGGCAAGTCCTTCCGGCATATGCCACAGAGGCCGCTACTCTGTGGTAGCTGTGGCAAGTCCTTCCGGCATATGCCACAGAGGCCGCTACTCTGTGGTAGCTGTGGCAAGTCCTTCCGGCATATGCCACAGATGCCACAACTTGCCGAGGCATCTGCCGCTGCTCAACGGGAGTTGCCACAAGATGCCAGAGTAAGAGAAGGTTTACGGTAGCTGCCGCTCGCCTTCCGTGGAAAATGCAGCTATTTAAACCCGTTTTTATCGTGTAAAATGTCGCTGTTTAGGCATGACTTTATCGAACTGATCTGTACACAGGACTGATGTGCGATCTGTATTTTTCAAAAAGATTTTCATCATTTCTATTCAATTTTACTTGAAGCATGGTTTGCTAAAATAAACAAACGTGCTATATTTATGATGAAATACTGGCGAGTGAGGGTTGCAACGCCCTTGGCAATTGTCGCTTCTTGAGGGGAGTTTCCACTGCTTGCTACGATAAACCAGGTGTATGACTAGTAAAGACAAATAATTAACAAATAAATATCTGTATGGACACAGCAACTTGTACACTGGTGTTATTAGACTTGGCTACAGACTTAGGGCGGCTGTAACTGATTGCAGTTGCCACTGCTAGTGAGATGCTAAGGTTAGTATGAAGGAGGTCCTTGATATATTTCCATTAGGCAAAGGACTTATATTTGCCCCATGCCTTCAGCAGCGGCAGGCCATTCGCTTTGATTTGATCCCGTTATGAAATGTCATCATTTCGACAATAAAGAAAAGCTACATAAACGTTATCTTGCATGTTTTATCGAACCATCTCCGTTTCTAACTTTCAATATTTAAAAAGAGATCTCTCTCTCATCTGCGTGCGGGGGCGGGGCCTCACAGACACGCTGCTGCGCTGTGCACACAGTTCTGCCGGTAATGAATATTAGGATACATTTTGTGAGGAAACTTTTCCACCAATAATTCCAATAAGTATTCCAAAATGTATTCAATTCAGGTTTACGAAAGTAACTGTATTCGGATTAGTTGTTTTTCAAATGTAACGCGAGCTGAATATAGTTAGGCTACTTGGTATTTGTATTCTGATTACGTAACGCCGTTACATGTATTCCGTTTCAACCCAACCTGTGTACAGATCATCACTCCTGTGTACAGATCAGTTCGATAAAGTCATGCCTAAACAGCGACATTTTACACGATAAATACGGGTTTAAATAGCAGCATTTGCCACGGAAGGCGAGTGGCAGCTACCGTAAACCTTCTCTTACTCTGGCATCTTGTGGCAACTCCCGTTGAGCAGCGGCAGATGCCTCGGCAAGTTGTGGCACCTGTAAACTAGTTGTTCACACTAATCCTAATATTATCACTTCATATTCATATAATAATTACCAAAAATCGTAGTTCTATCTCCTGTTATCAATGCATTCACATTGCCCGCCATGAACTTCCGGGGAACGATCCTCGTCTACATGAACCACGTGGCGATAACCGTTTTTGGACTTCCATTGTCGTAACTCTTCTATTATACAGCTCTGCCTGCACCGAGGGAAACTCCGAAAGAATACGCCCATTGGCTACAAATCAATATATGATTGGTTGATCAAACCTTCTATCAAGGATACAGAATACCCACAGACGCAGAAACGGATCTGATTGGTTGCATTTCTTTTCTAAAAAATGCGTAGTGCAAGGTCCGAGAAGGACAAACAAAACCACGTAACACTGTTTATTACAGATCAACAACACAGATACGAT
>NW_027263196.1:47500-120783 GCF_902827115.2 Pseudochaenichthys georgianus
AAGCCAACACTCTAACCCACACGGTGGTTTCCGAACTGACGAAGGCCGGACTGAGCACAGACAAAGGACTGAGCCGAGTGTACGACGGGGGGGCCTCCCTGATGTCGGGAAACATGGTGGACAGTGTTGGGAAAGTTCACTTTCTACATGAACTAGTTCAGTTCACAGTTCACACATTTTAAAATGAACTAGTTCAGTTCATAGTTCATAATTCAAAATGTTGAACTAAAGTTCATGGTTTCAAAAATGAACTAATTTATAGTTCATAGTTATTTTTTCAATACGTTGCTGCGAGCTAT
Source organism: Pseudochaenichthys georgianus (assembly GCF_902827115.2). NCBI lineage: Eukaryota > Metazoa > Chordata > Actinopteri > Perciformes > Channichthyidae > Pseudochaenichthys > Pseudochaenichthys georgianus. The sequence continues at coordinate 47,800 of NW_027263196.1, forward strand.
TATTTGTCTCCTGTACGATGTTAATGGGCCATTTCAATGTTTACAATATCCTCAGAGGGCCGTACAAGTTATTGACCTCTGCTTAAAAAAACTAAAATCACAGCTCATTCATTTCATTCTGTGCAAAGAAAAAGCAACCTCTTAATCCAGATATCTCACCATGACTCGCGCATGCATGCACGTGCAGGGTGTGGCGTGACAACCAAAACAGAAAGATATGGACACAAGATGTGTGCAAATGTATTTAGTTTCCTATCCATGTGAACATGATTTAAGTGGGGGGGACCTAACCTCCTCTAGAGGGGTCCGGGGGGCATGCTCCCCTGGGAAGATTTGTTGCACTATGAGAGCAACATGAGATCTATGGACACATCTCTCAACACCCAAACACAACTGTAAGCAGATTTTCTTTTAATTTATGGATATTTGACAAATCACTCCCCTTTCAAACTGTATTCTTCTTTATTAATAACTGTCATATAGTATTTTATACCTGTTTACTTTATTCTCTTATTTTTTTTATAACTATAATGATCATATAAAGATGTGCCTTTACCTCACTGGTTGTAGACAAAGCTTCTTATATTCGTTAGCATAGCTAGCTAACCAGATGCTAACGATAACAACACAGTTAGTGACTGTCTGATCAGTCTGACAGATGAGCAGATCGCCACTGGGCTTTCAACTAAAGACACAGAAACTGCGGCATGTGTATGGACTTATCGGTACTGCAATTTCTGAAGTGCTGGAGTGGCGTTCTGGTGCTCTCCGTCAGAACTGCACCCCTGTCAGTCGAGACATATACCACGTGATGACACGTTAGGCTCGTGTTGTGTTCAAGGACCCTGACCTTGGCCAGGAAAAACAGGCACTCGCTTGTTTAATTTTTTTGCGGTCTAGATTTCTTTCATTTTTTAATTTTTTGCGTGTGTTTATAAATGACCTCGAGGGCCGTACCAAATTGTCTATATACGGCCCGGAGGCCGGAGGTTCCCCACCCCTGCCGTAGAGTCTCACTCTGAGCGAGTGCTGCTGCAGCTGCTCTCGGCTTCGTCCATACTAATTCATTCATTCATTCAATGCTCGCCGGTTCCGCGGTTCCACATTGTTTGTTGTGAGGAGTCTGATATATTTAGTATATTTATATTTTAGTGCGACAGCCAGGGGTGACAGGCGCGTACGCGTCACAGGCAGCTTGCTGTTGCCAGATTGGGTGGTTTTCCGCATTATTTTGAAGCCTGTTTACGGTGTGTTTTAACTGGGTTTTCGGCTGAAAGGCATATGAAATCTGGCACACTTTTGAACGCCGTTATAATACAGTGCTGAGAATGAACGCACTTTTGAACGCCGTTATACAGCGCTGAGAATGAACGCGTTCTCAATTACGTTCATCTAGCGGAAATACAGTACGTTCAGTTCACGTTCGCCCAAAATATGAACGCGTTCATGAACGATCGTTCATTGAACGCGTTCAGGTACATCACTGATGGTGGAGTACAGAAACTCCTTCAGGATACATTGAAGAGGACAAAAGTCCGTCTTCCAAGACCCGACCGGACAAAAAGACGTGTTTCAGGCACCAAACACACTACCAATGGAAATACATTGCTTTTAAAATCGTTCTGTGTGACACGAAAAAAAGGGGAAAACCGTGATGGAGAACACGAATCAATAGATTACATGTCGTGACTATAACACGAAATGCCGTGAGACTGGGTTCTAATGCGGAGACTATCCTGCTGAACAAAAAGTGTAAGCATCAGAAACATCACATGGAGGAATGCCATTGGACCAGAGAGATGCTGCCTTCAGGGTCCAACACGGGAATACCACATCCCTGCAGCCAGGGCCGGCCCTGACCAATTTGCTGCCCTAGGCAAGATTTTAGCTGGCGGATGGCCATCACACACCGTCATTATGTTTTAGGTGGCCGACGGGTGCTAACGGGTTTCAACGGGTTTCAACGGGTTTCAACGGGTTTCAACGGGCACGAGGAGAAACATAAAAAACGCTGCTAACAAAAAAACGCTACAAGAAGCTCAAAAAACAACGGAGACCAGGGGACACTAAAGAGTGACGCACACAGCTGGGAGACCAGGGGACACTAAAGAGTGACGCACACAGCTGGGAGACCAGGGGACACTAAAGAGTGACGCACACAGCTGGGAGACCAGAGGACACTAAAGAGTGACGCACACAGCTGGGAGACCAGGGGACACTAAAGAGTGACGCACACAGCTGGAGACCAGGGGACACTAAAGAGTGACGCACACAGCTGGGAGACCAGGGGACACTAAAGAGTGACGCACACAGCTGGGAGACCAGGGGACACTAAAGAGTGACGCACACAGCTGGGAGACCAGGGGACACTAAAGAGTGACGCACACAGCTGGGAGACCAGGGGACACTAAAGAGTGACGCACACAGCTGGAGACCAGGGGACACTAAAGAGTGACGCACACAGCTGGGAGACCAGGGGACACTAAAGAGTGACGCACACAGCTGGGAGACCAGGGGACACTAAAGAGTGACGCACACAGCTGGGAGACCAGGGGACACTAAAAAGTGACGCACACAGCTGGGAGACCAGGGGACACTAAAGAGTGACGCACACAGTTTGGAGACCAGGGGACACTAAAGAGTGACGCACACAGCTGGGAGACCAGGGGACACTCAAGAGTGACGCACACAGCTGGGAGACCAGGGGACACTAAAGAGTGACGCACACAGCTGGGAGACCAGGGGACACTAAAGAGTGACGCACACAGCAGGGAGACCAGGGGACACTAAAGAGTGACGCACACAGCTGGGAGACCAGGGGGCACTAAAGAGTGACGCACACAGCTGGGAGACCAGGGGACACTAAAGAGTGACGCACACAGCTGGGAGACCAGGGGGCACTAAAGAGTGACGCACACAGCTGGGAGACCAGGGGACACTAAAGAGTGACGCACACAGCTGGGAGACCAGGGGACACTAAAGAGTGATGCACACAGCTGGGAGACCAGGGGACACTAAAGAGTGACGCACAGCTGGGAGACCAGGGGACACTAAAGAGTGACGCACACAGCTGGGAGACCAGGGGACACTAAAGAGTGACGCACACAGCTGGGAGACCAGGGGGCACTAAAGAGTGACGCACACAGCTGGGAGACCAGGGGACACTAAAGAGTGACACACACAGCTGGGAGACCAGGGGACACTAAAGAGGGACGCACACAGCTGGGAGACCAGGGGACACTAAAGAGTGACGCACACAGCTGGAGACCTGGGGACACTAAAGAGTGACGCACACAGCTGGGAGACCAGGGGACACTAAAGAGTGACGCACACAGCTAGGAGTCCAGGGGACACTAAAGAGTGACGCACACAGCTGAGAGACCAGGGGACAGTAAAGAGTGACGCACACAGCTAGGAGACCAGGGGACACTAAAGAGTGACGCACACAGCTGGAGACCAGGGGACACTAAAGAGTGACGCACACAGCTGGGAGACCAGGGGACACTAAAGAGTGACGCACACAGCTAGGAGACCAGGGGACACTAAAGAGTGACGCACACAGCTGAGAGACCAGGGGACAGTAAAGAGTGACGCACACAGCTGGGAGACCAGGGGACACTAAAGAGTGACGCACACAGCTGGGAGACCAGGGGACACTAAAGTCTCCTCGAGTTGCTGAATGTCCTCTAAATGCCGCATGTGTTGTCAAGGTGCTGGAGATGTTTCTTCATGCGGAACCTTTGGGCTTTTATATCTGCGTCCTTTCTGACGCTGTTTCTCCGGATGGAAAGTTCACGGCAGTTATAGCTATTGATATCGATTGATATTCACAAACTAAGGCAGAAACATAGCTTCCTTCGTGGAGGCCATTTGACCTGCGGCTTCAGTCGCCATGGTGACAGAACCTTGATGCTCTCCGAGGTGTAAATATGTAGACACTTCCCAACAGCTCTCTGCGTCCACGTTTCAAAGCTCTCAAAGCTTCCCACCGTGACTCATTAAGAATGCGAGGATATGTTATCGTTGTTGGACGTCTTCCCGCTTTCTCCGAGCTCCACTTATAAAACCAACTCAAAGATGCATAACGGGGATAACAGTTTGGATTACAGCCAGCCGGCACGAGCGCCAACACTAAACTATCGAAGGGGAAGGGGGGTTCGCAAAGATGTCTGAGCCAAAAGCTTCACAGTATGACATCAATACCTAAACAACTACATGTGTACAGTTACACATCATTACCTTATTCTCAGTGTTAAACACATCGGACCCAGCTCGCGATCATTCCCACGTGTTGAGATACAGTCCGAGCTGCGCGTTGTCGGTATCATGTGACACCGGCTCAGCAGAGGAGTCCAGCAGCTGCTTCTCATCCCAGCGCTGAGCTGCGACCGCCACCATCCAGACTACAAGACGTGCACTATTTCAATCTGTTTTACTTCTTCTACATCACATGGGGCCACATACAGACACATAGGGGTTTATCGCCTCATAAGTGAAGTTATAGCAAAATCAATCAAATGTGGGTACATTATTTGTGATACTTAAAAATGCTTTAAGAAAACCACATCATTCATTTATTTTGTTAGCAGCTCATGTCTAAACACAGAAGCCTCGGATTGATTATAATAAGAGGAAACATCAATGGTCTATTCCAAGCGTGATATGGAGATACGTCATTGGGCTTGTAATGTCTCATGACTCGACACTTCAACAGTTCTTGTTGCTGTTGGCCACACGTCGAGCTCGGGGCTGGGAAGCCGTGTCAGACTCGCAGTCCAAGCTCCACTGGGAGTTTTGGTTGCTTTTAAACGTTTTATTTCCAGCAAAAAGGAGAGGGGCGGAGTTGTCAACTAGCCGGAACTACGCCTGGTGGAAACCCAACCAAAACCGGGCCGCTCCGAGCTGGAGTGGACACGCGCCATAAGTGGCCAAGGAACCTGGAGAATTGTGAAAATGGCCACTACAAAGACTCTAAAAGAATACAAATATATAATTATTATTTCAAAGGACAAGTTATTATTTTCTCAGTAATTACCTCTCTAACATTTATTTTATATTGTTTAACATTTGTTTCTGATATGTAAGATGCCTTATTCCCCTACCATATCACTACATGTTAACATCGTGGAACAGAAAACTCATAAACTGATGGTGATAAAGTGACATGAGCCACCCAATGGCTTTATGACCAACTTTCTGAGGTGAAGCACCGATGCTGCTGCTCTCCATTGGTTGGCTCTATATCCTTTTAAAACCCTAGAAGTAGAACGTGTATTATATCCATGTCTCAGGACACCTCCACTCTGAGGACACCTCCACTCTGCGGACACCTCCACTCTGAGGACACCTCCACTCTGAGGACACCTCCACTCTGAGGACACCTCCACTCTGCGGACACCTCCACTCTGAGGACACCTCCACTCTGCGGACACCTCCACTCTGAGGACACCTCCACTCTGAGGACACCTCCACTCTCAGGACACCTCCACTCTCAGGACACCTCCACTCTGCGGACACCTCCACTCTGAGGACACCTCCACTCTGAGGACTCCTCCACTCTCAGGACACCTCCACTCTGAGGACACCTCCACTGCCAGGACAGGAAGTGCATGTACGCTAAGAATTACAAAATAAAATCGCCACCATCAGTACGGCACTACTTTCCGAACAGGAAATGCACGCTAATACAAAATAAAATCGCACTGACACTTTATATATATATATATATATATATAAATAACGACATCTTGTATTTTAGTTACACCCGCTTGACAACAGTGGAGGGTTCTAGAAACAAACGTGTTTGCCGGGTGCACCGCAGCGAAGGTGGGTGGGGGAAGTCCCCCACCCAGTGGCGGTTCTAGACCAATTTGACTGGGGGGGCCACTGGGGGGCCAGTTATTTTCTGAGGCGGGCACAATAAATGCAGGACGAAAAAGAGAACTAGACAGTATGAAGTAATTGCGTATAAGAAAACAATGCAATACAGTCTGTGAAGCTGACAAGTGAGCGGCCTGACCAAGCAAGCAGGCAGAGGCAGAACGTCCAGAAATACAACCCGGTGTGGGCATTTATTAAATCATACACATATGATATGACACAGCCTCAATCTGCTGCTCCTGAGCGCACAGTCACCAGCCACCACACTACCCGCTGCCCCACAGACAGGGAAACAGAGCCTAAATACCCACACACTAATCAGCAACTAGACACAGGTGAGGGAAGAGCAATTAGACACAGGTGAGGGGGAGGAGACAACACAGGGCACCAGGTGCACACAATCAACAGCAACAGACATGGGGGAAGGGGAACACTTTTCAACATAAAACCAGCAAACAGAGACTGACAACCTAAAACACATACAGATGCACACACTCCATACATTTCGCCACCAACACAACTACACAATTCATAACGGAGGCCGAGATCTATGGCCCCAAAGATCACCTCTGTTACACAGTTATTGGTATTTGTTTCAGTACACTTATTTATTTCAGATAGATCTTATAGTTATTACTGTTAGCTTCAGCTTAAGTTATAGTACAATGTTTGCACTAACACCATATTTATATAAAAATAAAGGCAATGAACAGTTACATCTCTACTTTACATCTACAATTACACGGATATAGTTTAACTCACCTTCAAGTATCGTGGTAGTCTCTCGAAACGTAGGTTTCAATCAGTCTTTCTTGGATGCAACAGCCTCTGATGATCCGCTTCAGCCGGACAGTGAAAGTGAGTGCACCGCTCTAATGGGTCCTGAGTGCACCGCTCTAATGGGTCCGACTAGAATGACGAATAACGTTAGTTCCGCCTATTCCGTCATTCAATAAATCGTGTAATAAATCATAAATTTTACATTTTTTTCACTTTTCATTTTTAGGGGGGCCACAGGGGGGTCAGAGGTCAGTGTTAGGGGGGCACTGGCCCCCATGCCCCCCCCCTAGAACCGCCCCTGCCCCCACCCCAATGCAGCACACCCTCCCGGCCATCATAGTCGAAACCGCAGTTCGGAGGAACCGACCGTCAGAGCACCGGCACTAGGCCGGGCCGGTGGAGGCCCTCCGTTTGCCATTCGATCAGTGAGAGGAGAAAGATGCAACAAAAATTGTCAACATCCGTTAATATATGGATGACGGCTGGACACAGGCTGTGGGGGGGGGACCCGAGACCGGGCAGTATCCCCGGTGTAAGGAACCGGGTGAAATAGCCAAAATAATAGATTAAATAAAACCGGGGGAAAAGTGAAAAAAAGTGTCCGAAAATAGGCCCTCGTGAGTCAACTTTTACGAGAACCAGACTGGGGGGGTCAAAAGGGCTTGACCAAGGCCGACCCAAAGTGCACGGTGAGCGGACTCATGACCTCCGTGATGAGTCTCCATTGTGATTTGAAAACTTCCATCAGACGAGTCCTTCGGGGGGCGGGTCACTTCCTGTCCTGAGAGTGGAGCCTCACCGGAACTGTCCTGAGAGTGGAGGCCTGCAGGCAGACCCCTCTCATTATGGCCCAATCCCAAACCGCCCCCTACACCCTACCCCTACACACTACTCCTCCGTTCGCGCGGAGGGTCCGCCACATTAAGGGCTGTTCCAAACCAACGAGTGTGGAGCGGTGTGGAGGAGGAGTGGGCTATCAAGCCCCCAAACAGCGAGTCTGCAGCGGTCTGAATGCGTTCAGATTCAAATCCAAAAACTCCTGAATCCCCACAGAAAGCATAGACATAGAAAGAAGCATCGGGACGTCAGATCAGATCAAAAGGGAAATGATTTCCGAGACTTGGCTGGAGGTGGAAGGACGAATCACTCAAACCCTCTGTGGTCATACTAATGATAATAGTAATTTATAAATATCATTTTAGAGTACACATTTGAAATCAGTAGGCGAGGCTGTAATTGCGCCAGCTGTCTCTCATTACTCTCACGAGCGAGGCAGAACATAATAGTTGTATCAGCCAAAAAGCTGCTGAGTCGTTTATTGCACCTCAAACATTAAAACAGATCCAGAGTTACGTGTTTCTGAACTTCCTCTAAGAAGAAAGGACAGTAGAAGATCTCTGTGGCTTCAGGCTAAAAGTGGGCGGGGCCGTGAAGTGACGTAGATTTTACTCTCATCTATTATTCAAAACCATTCTATTTATTCTGACGTAAATTACGTGTCAGTGTTTTATGTTTTTATTTTAAATCGTATAATGTCGGACTTTTTTTCCCGTCTGTGAGGAAAATAAATGGCTCAGAGCCTCAAAATACTGAAATCTGTATTTTTATTTACTCAACAATAACACACAATTATCCATGTTTTAATTTATTCGTTTAATTCTATAATCTTGGGCTTTTTAGCCATAAATAAAGTCACCGGAAACAGACGTAGGCCTATAAGGGACATTTTGAGGATACACACAAACCCACTGAACAGATTACCCAAGATGCTCAGCTTGAAGTTCGTTGATTGGATGTTTAGCCGCAATGCATGTTGGGATATGATGTTAATGTGATATGATATCCGGAAAAAAAAAAAAAAAAAAAAAATACTTTATTCCGAGTGTTCTTGCTTTTCTCTTTGGAAGTCATCACATAACGGCATTGTAATACACAGTTCGGCTGCATTAAATATTACACATCTGCCGTAGTTCTTTATTTATAGAGCCCTGATGAGAAGACTTCTGGACAAACAGGAGAACTGCCGCCAAAACTGAATATGTGATGTGGATCATAAATATATCAACAATTAAACAACATCTTGCATTTCTTTTCACTCCTTGCAGTATCAATAGTAATTCGGCTGACTTTTATATTTGATCCAATCGGTAGACAGGTTATATTTACACCATAACGGTGCACAGCTGATAGAAAAGGACTTGTAGTTTTTAAAGATATTACTGATTTTCTTTGAATAATAGAATGTAAATACTGAGTTGAGAGAATAGTCAGGGGTTTTGGGTGATGGGAGACACATCTATGGAATCACAATTTCAATAGCTTACTATTAAATGAAGAATAGCCTATGCCTTTCTGTCTGTGATGTTTTACAAATCAGATATTAATGTTAGAAGTAAAGCATGAGAAATAGTATAGCAATATCCTGTAAAATTATGTAAAAACATGAATAAAACTACACATCTTCAGGTGTTATACATACATAAGTGACCTACACTAATAATACAAAGTTATTATTAGTATGCTGTGTGTACCTTGTGTGCACCGCCTAGTGGTTAAAGCACGTCATTGAATTATTTTTGTAGAATAATGTTATTTTTGTTGAATAATGTTATTTCATGGAAAACATATTAAGAGTACATACTTTCATAGGGGGAAAGTAGAAGGTCAATGATAGAAGTATATAATATAAAAAGTCAAGAAGATACTGTAAGTGATCTCTACAATAAAACAGTTTAGTGCTGGATGTTTAAAGATATTAATATGAGGATGTGCAAAACAGAAAAACGAATTAACCTTTATTAACACATTAAAGAATACTTTAGGTTAAGGTCTTCTTTCAAATAAGAAAAAAGCTTTGGGGGTATAAATATTAAGCCTGACAAAGTACTTAACGTCTAATGTATTGCTTTCCTGCAATGTTAACTATGTTGAAGCACTTATTTTAACTGATATTATACATATGAATTATACTCTTATGTATGTAGATAGAATAAGAAATGTGCAGAATATGACAGTGTAATGGTGGAGGTACACACATATTGATAGATGTCTTGTAATGCACTGTTGAGGAACCTGTGACCCAAGTTTTTCATTCAGTGCATAACTACACCGTAGTTGTGTATGATATGTCAATGAGCCTTTGAAAATCTTGAAAGGGACGTGCAAAATAGCCATAATATACAGTAATTAACTATTTGTATAGAATAACGAGTAATAAATATACTTTATAAAGATCTGCAGATAAATGTTTAGTCTTCTCAAGCACCAACTATCAAATATCTCTCCTGATTGTTGGCACTTGACAATCACCTTCCCTGAATGTTACTCAGGTGTAACTAAAGTCTGATTTAAGGGTTGTTTATATTTCACATCATTAATCAGAATCTGCAGAGTGACTAAAGTAAATGTAGTGGAGTAAAATTACCAGGTTAACCTCTGAGTGGAGTAGAATTACAAAGTAACAATGAGCTGTGGGTATATATGAATGCTGCCCATTATGGATACAAGCGATTTTCACCCATTTAATAATTACATGTTTTAAATGTGTACACACCAATGTGTTTCCTATCGCCTAAACCTCCAGGGCTGTACACAGTTTAATACTGTCAACTTCTAATTTTGGGGAAAACGTCTTTAAAAACTACAATTCCCAGTAGAGACGTGCCATAGAGAACATGTTGCGAAACACAATAGCCAGCATGTGTAGTTCTGGGGGGGGCGTTCGAGTCCAGTTTTGGATAGTCTGCCGTGGTTTCGTTCCATTTCAAAGAGCTTGGTGCTCGGCGTAACCTTGGCGCCACTCCAACATCCAATCCCAGAGCTTGAAGATTAATCACGGGGTTTGTCAACGGGACTGTAGTCCCAAACGATAGCTGGGGATTATGGGTAGTGTAGTGTCTTCGGCCATCCTAAACTGAAATGTTTTCCGGATATATCGCATTAACAACACCACATCTGGCGCCACAGAGATCTTCTGTTGCCGTCCTTTCTTCTTAGAGGAAGTTCAGAAACACGTAACTGGATCTGTTTTAATGTTCGAGGTGCAATAAACGACACAGCAGCTTTTTGGCATGTACAACTATTATTTTCTGCCTCCTCAGGAGAGGAACAGCTGGAGAAACTACAGCCTCGCCTACTGATTTCAATGTGTGCTCTAAAATGATATTTATAAATGACTATTATCCTTAGTATAAGCAAGACAATACATGGCAAAGATATGTAGAAAATAAACGTATTTGAGAAACGTGACGTGGGAGAAAATACGTTTCTTGCTAAACGTGATTGAGGATGCAGTTTAGTTCTGTGGGAACGTGATCTTTAGGAGACAGGGTTGTGTTCAGAGTCCTGACCTCACATGAACCTCGGCTCCGCCAGACAGTCGTAAAATATAACAAGCTGAACAATTCACAGAGTGCATCCACAGCCTGATCGCTCTGTGAGAATCAAGACCTGTCCAACTGGACCTCGTCCAATCAGCTGTTTGGGATTTCCGTCTTTGTTGGCTGTAATGAATACTGACGAATTATAATATATAGAAGTACTCACAGATTGTATTTAATGAAAATAGAAGTACTCGGATCTTGTACTTGAGTAAAAGTAGAAGTACTTATTTTCTCTGCAAGCTGAGTTTCATAGAAATAAGGTGAAAAGAAAAGAAAATGCTTCTGAAAAACTATTTGCGGTAATGAAAAGTTATCTGTGATTTGCAGTACATGGACTTAAACTCACAGAAACAATAGTTATAATTGTTTTTTAAACTTGCTGCCAATAAGCTGCAGATTGAATGAAGGTCGAGCACTTGATAGTGTGTTTGGCAGCTTAAAGACGTCCTAGTTGTTCCACTGTGACGTTTATCTTTCCTAAATCTCCCTCTCTCACACGTTGCTCCAGATCCCGTATTTCAACATGGATGATCCTGAGGTGTGTTGCGGATGTCTCCAAAGGAAGAATCCTGAATATCTCTGGATGATAAAACCTGATCGTGCGCGAGACATCAACCTTAATGTCCACCAGTGTTTCTCACACTTTGTCATTAGGACCAGTTGACCAATAAAACACACACGGACCACCCAACTCCACACATATCCAGAACAAGCGGCCTGCTCCCCACTCCAACAGTTTATAACACATCACGGCCCCTACACACGGCACTTCAACGCTTCTGCCCATTCACTTTGAATGAGCAGAGCGTAGCTTCTCTCGAGGTGCTCGCTGTAAAAGTAGAGCAATGTTCTACTTTTGCCGCCTCGACGGAGGCGTCAGCCAATCAAATCCCTCGTATGTAAATCTGACAGTACAAGCAGTAGCCAATCAAACCGGGTGTATGTTGGGAGAGCCAGACCGCAGGGTTTCTCTTCATGAGTATTTGTATGTTAATAGAAAGGGTTACCATTCTATAAATGTTCAAATTGTGTGCAACTCGGACATGGGCATTGTCGACCTCGTTGCAAGATGGCCTGGGTCGACCCATGATGCTCGCATCCTGAGAGAGAGAGCGCCCTTCAACGGGAATTTGACGCAGGGAGAGTGAATGGTCTTCTTCTCGGAGACAGTGAAGAACAGTGGAGGAACATTGTAGAGCGCTGCATTGGAGTGCTCAAACGTAGGTTAGTAAGTCATTTTTATAATATATAAAAGGCCAGCCTTTAATGTAGATATAGGCTAAATAGTTTTTTGCCTTTTTGTAGGTTTCAGTGCCTCCACAGTGAAATGCTAATGCACCCTGAGCGCGTCTGAGTGATCATTGCTGCCACTGCAGTGCTGCACAACATCTGGGTGAAAAAGAGAATCCCCCTTCAAGGAGAATTGGCACTGGAGGCGGATGAGAACCCTGTGGCTCCTGCTGGCATCCGTGAAGATATCGGTGGACGACTTACAGAGGGGGGGGGGGGGGGGGTTTTCGCCTGTTTGGGAGTTTATATCCAGTGTACTTCGTTTGAATGGACAGCTAGCAGGCAGACAGTATATTTAGCCAGCATGGATGTAGCATGAATGCTTTGCTTTGTATGTCCGGGGCGGGACATTCATGTGATTGGTTGTTGGTCGCGTTGCTCGCGTTGACTCCCCAAGCTCAAGACACGCCCACCGCCAAGCGGCAACGCACGCCGCCGTGTGTAGGGGCCGTTACAGCCCAATCATGACTTCTCTATATCGCCTCGTTCACACATCAAATACAACTACACATTCTACAGGCGTGTCTCTGTTGCCTCCTATACTAGTCATTTTTAAACAATTTGAGAAACACTTTGGATTTATTATGTATTTATTTCAAATGTGAAATGTTACCAATATACTCTCAGACCACTAGGGGTCGCTCACGGACCACACTTCACTGTGAGAAGCCCTGATGTGCGCTCAGCCACAGATGTTCAGACCCTCGTGGACCCCGTGGGCAGACTCTGGCTTCAGTGCGTCTCCAGCTCCTCTTCACTGACGCAGGCGGACCTCGGTACTGCGGCTTGTTTGTAATGATGTTCGTCTTAGCGTGGATATCTCTCGGAGACACTTATCTGGCCTGATACAAAGTCTACTTCCTTTCCAAGAGTCTGGAGTTGTTGGCAGGGTTAGTCGCTCTTGGCCTCAATAACAACGTTTCCCTCGACAGCCGAGGCTCCAAAGGATTACACAGATTAACGTTAACAATGGAAACATGTTGAAGAGCTTTTCCTGGACCACAAGTAGAAACACATCTTTGTCTCGTTGAGTCCACTCCAACCGATGGGAAAGACCTACATGTCCGCCCATTGGCTGAAACATGGGTTCTGGTTCTGATGCACATGAGCTGCAGGCTAGGGAGTAACATGTCATGGCGTTACGTAATTAGGACACAGGAGAAATGGAACTGTTATCCTTTAAAGCAGGGGTGTCAAACTCAAGGCCCGGGGGCCACATTCGGCCGGCGACTTCATTTTATGTGGCCCCACAAGAGCTTGCAAAGAATATAATATGATTATTATACGGTTACAGAAGCATGTTGCCCATAAACTACATGTCCCACAATGCATCTCAAATATGACTTTTTTCTCCGAATTTGCCTTTTTCTTCAAAATATGCATTTTTTCATAGAATTCCTTTTTCTCAGAATTAGATTTTTATTTCAAAATGTCACTTCTATTTCTTTTTTCTCCAGAATTTGGCTTTTCTTTTTAAATCATTTTGGGACATACGCACTGAAGAGACTTGCCCCAGACTTCTGCTTTCAGACGTAGTTAATTATGAAGTTATTACCCTATCCGATGATAATCCAATGCAGAGGCAATGATGTCATATAATACATTATTTTATATATATGATATATTTATATATGTATTTTTATATAGTCTTAAAGTTACAACCGGCCCTTTGAGTGCAACCATAATGCTGATGTGGCCCGCGATGAAATTGAGTTCGACCCCCCTGCTTTAAAGCTACATTTTTAAACTGGCGATGACTCCCAGGACTCACAGAGCTGCATTAGGTTAGTGGACGCAATACTATTCAGTTTAAATGCAGAATATTAGGTTCAACGTATTGCTTTCAACTAACCTAATACAGTGACGTGGAACCTGTGGACACAATGCACTTAATTAAAGTCAATCTTTATTTTGTTCCGTTTCCAAAAGCATGTTTTTAATTAAAAACATTTTCACATTTTTAAAACTGAATATGTTGTCTTCTCCTTCTTTCTGTTGTCCCAATACAATGAGCTATTGTCTATATTTGCACGTTTGATATTGAAGTAACGCAAAAGTAACAGAAGTACCACGATATCAAAGTAATCAGGATACATTACTTGAATATCTTATTACTTAGATTACTTTACTGACGACTAGTGATCTATTACATTTAGTACGTTCCCATCCCTGACTTTTAACTCTTAACAGACCAGGACTTTTACTCCAAGATAAAACACGTGTGAGGACCCAGAAGGACCCAGAAGGACCAGAAGGACCCAGAAGGACCCAGAAGGACCCAGAAGGACCCAGAAGGACCCAGAAGGATCCAGAAGGACCCAGAAGGACCCAGAAGGATCCAGAAGGACCCAGAAGGACCCAGAAGGACCCAGAAGGACCCAGAAGGACCCAGAAGGTTCCAGAAGGACCCAGAAGGTTCCAGAAGGACCCAGAAGGACCCAGAAGGTTCAGGTTAAGGCGATAAAGTATAAAACCCAGCCGTATGTTCCAGGTTTTATTCTTAGGGTTAAATACAGGACTTGCATCAGATTACACTGATGAGTTCCTCACTTCCAGCAGCAGGGGGCGCCCACACGTCGCTTAAAGATCTTCCTCTGTGGTCCCCCCCCCTGCAGGTTTGAGTGTCTTATTGTGTCCTTGAAAGCATTCTGACTGTCTTCAGAGAGCTCCAGAGGAGTTCGAGCCACACGAACGTTGAAGACAAAAACTCTACATCCTGATGAGAGCTGGAGCCGTTTGGACTTTCCCTAAAGATATTCCTGAGTCCCGTGGATTCCTTCATCGTGTCCTGCGCTCTCCCTCTCCTCTTCGTCTCCCTCTCTCCTCTTCCTCTCCTCTCCTCTTCCTCTCCTCTCCCTCTCCTCTTCCTCTTCCTCTCTCCTCTTCCTCTCTCCTCTTCCTCTCTCCTCTTCCTCTCTCCTCTTCCTCTCTCCTCTCTCCTCTTCCTCTCTTCTCTCTCCTCTCTCCTCTCTCTCCTCTCCCTCCGACGTCACACACAGTTTCTCACAGTCGGCTTGCGTGTCGAAGCTCTTTGCGGTGCCGCTTGCGTTGCCGTGGCAGCCTCTGTACTTCAAGCGAGAGCATCTCCACTGCTTGCTGTGGAAGAACCACTTCACTTCGAAGTCCCGACAGGGCCCGGGGTCCTTCTTCAGGAGACAGGGCCTGGGGTCCTTCTTCAGGAGACAGGGCCCGGGGTCCTTCTTCAGGAGACAGGGCCCGGGGTCCTTCTTCAGGAGACAGGCGCCTGCAGGAGGGACGAGACAAGACACAATGCGTTGTTGCTTTAAAAACTACAGTCTGTCTGCAGTCCACGTTTAAGATTCAACGGTTCTATCGTCATATCAGCTGCAGTGTAGACATTCTTCTGACCTGAGCTCCTCCTACAATGCAACAGATATAATACAATACAACAATACTAAATAGTGCAAGAAGTCTATATACATGTAAACAGAATACGATATGTATAAGAACAGAATATGAAATTAAATAATGTAAATTAAGATACAATGAAATATGGTTTATTCCGGTAGTCCTGTTGGGACCCCTGACATGTCGAGGACCCCAACGTGTAATGATAGAAACGTCGAGTCGGGTCTCCAGCTCATGGAAACTTCCGGATGCTAACCTGCCGACGTCGGGACATTTGAACGATTAGCATTAGTTGCGTTAATTAGCATGAAAGCATGGGGACAACAGCTACAAAATGGCTTGGCTGATTTTGACATTTCCGGAGTGGTTATCGGGGATTTTTCTGCTTAGAACTGGGACTGCTGATCCTGAAAATGTCAGAAATGGACTCGGTAACCTCCAAGCCATTTTCAACTATCGTCTCCATTAATGCTGATTAAAGGTGGGGTAGGTACGTGTGAGAAACCGGCTGGAGATACACTTGTTGTTATATTCCATGGAATGCTCTTAACGTCCCGATAGCAGTGAATATCTGAAGTGCTTTGACAACAAATCCATAAAACACATCGTCAGTGGAAGCCGTGGCGCTGTAGAAAGCACGACCAATCATCTGAGCCGGCTAAAGTAACTGGACGGCCTACCTTCCTGTCAGCCTTCCATCGGGGCACACACTGGTCTCGTGCCCTCATTAGTCATGTGGCGTTCGTGTGTGTTGGGGGAGGGGCTCTGTGAGGAAGGGGCAGATTTCTTCCGGCTGTGTATTTTCACATTCTAGCCACTCGAGCTGGTTTCTCCAGATGACCCCACCTTTAAGTCAACTCATGCTAATTGTTCAAATCAAATGTCCCAACATCTGCAGGTTAGCATCCGGCAGCTTCTACGAGCCGGAGACCCGACTCTACATTTCTAATATAACACTTTGGAGTCCTCTCATTTCCTGGTTCACCGAGCTGGAAACTAGACTGTGCACTTTGTGCCGAGCACTGGAACACATGCTGCTCCAAAACAAGGACATAATGAAAACAAGGTGTGTTCTTTTAATGAGTGAACACATCAGCCAATAGAACATGGCGTGGTGAGAGTTCTTGAAGTAAAGACGGGATGATTAGATGAATGAGATCGTGTGTTTAGCTGGGGAAACTTATTTTGACCAGAATCAGGGGGAAAAAAAGGCAGAAATGCTTAGATTCTGTTTCCTGATGTCAGTGGAGACGTTCCTCTAAAAGAAGATGTTTTTAAGAGACTTCAGAAGATGCTCAAGATGCCTTGTCTAAAAACAAGACTTAGTTATTAAGTCTTGTATCAAGTGTATCGACATGTTCTGACTAGAAATTAGACAAATATACCGTACTTTTTTGTATATGCCTCTGGGTGGATAGGACACAGCTGATGGGGCTGAGACGGGGAAAGTCTTTTGACCGGGTTCTTTTTGTTCTGTTGGAGACTTTAAGTACCGTACTTTTCGGACTATAAGCCGCGACTTTTTCCTCCATTTCTTTGTACCGCTAACGGCCACTAGGGGACCTCCTAAATCTATGGATCTTACAGGTACAATTAACCACCTTTAACACTACGGGCTCTAGGACCGGTCCGCGCCCGCCACCTCTAAGCGGCGGGCTCCAGCAGGAAAGCTGGAGGCCGGAAAAGAGCGAGACAGGTAGCGCGCCAAAGTGAAAGTGGAACCGAGAGACAGAACGAGAGCGAGACAGACGGACCATTTAGCTGCTGCGGCTTATATGCAGGTACTTGGCAAGATTTTACATTGTTGCAGTATGTGTGTAGCTACCTAGCTCAATTCCAGAGATGAGCTAGGTAGCTCTGTGTGTGTGTGTGTGTGTGTGTGTGTGTGTGTGTGTGTGTGTGTGTGTCTCTTTATCTTTATATACACAGTCTATGGTCTCCTCTACCTATGCTCTCGTCTCCACGGCTCTCAGTCCGCCCTCCCGTCCGATCCTCAAACTTCTCGCCCTGACTGGGCGGCCATTTACTTTTGGCGTCTCTTTGCATTTCTTTCATTTAACTTTCTCCGCCGCCTTAGCTCTTAGCTCTTGAGCACGAGAAGAAGCACTCTTCTTTTGTCTTTCTACATCTGGGATTCCGCCGTAATGCCCGACGAGTGTTTCACATCGGTACCTTTGCCCTGATGCCACAAACTGTACGAATCTACTTGAGTGTTCCTCTTTCCTGCAGCTACAGCTGTGTGTAAACCGTGAGGTGTGAGTTACCCGATGCCCTGCTGCGTGTCTGCTGCGTCTCTCAGGTCGCTGCAGGCTCGAGGCGGAGGCGGAGGCTTGATCACTCCCTCTGGAAAAACAACACAAATACTTTTTGAAACAAGAATATAATCCATGATGTCACACTCTTCGTCGTCCACTTGGAACATGTATTGGAAGTGTGATGAGCTTTCTCAATGTGGAGAGCAGAGGAGTATACGTACCGCTTTAATGTCTGATACAAATACTACATAATATAGTGAGAGTTACCCCCCCCCCCACTGCTGAGAGTGGAGAGGAAGACCCTGAAGAAGCGCTGGGTGTAGAGCGTAGAGTGTGTGGAGTGTGTGTAGAGTGTAGAGTGTGTGTAGAGTGTAGAGTGTGTGTAGAGTGTGTGTAGTGTGTAGAGTGTGTGTCCTCACTGCTGAGCGCGGAGAGGAAGACCCTGAAGAAGCGCTGGGCGTAGCTCTGCTCCTCGGCCTTCAGGCGGTCCAGGTGGACGAGGTGCTGCTGGAGTGGCCCCCCCGCCACCTCCTCCACCTGCCTGCGGTCGTAGCGGTCGCCCACCGTCACCACGAACTGCGCCACCCCCTCACACTGGGCCCTCTGGGAGACGTGGCTGAGCTGGGCCCGGTCCTGGGGGGCCGTGCTGGTTCCCACCAGGGTCAGCACCACCCTCCTCCTGCGGGGCTGCGCCGCCTTCAGGAGCAGCTCCGTCAGGGCCACGTCCAGAGTGACGCCCAGCGCCGAGGAGCCGCCCTGCGTCCACAGCGAAGGAGAGAAGAGGCCGGTTGTAACTTTAAGACTATATAAAAATACATATATAAATATTTAATATTTAATGTATTATATATTACATTATTGCCTCTGCATTGGATTATTATCAGTATTAAATACCTTCATAATTAACTACGTCTGAAAGCAGAAGTCTAGGGCAAATAATTGCAAGTCTCTTCAGTGAGAATGTTACAAAATGATTTAAAAAGAAAAGCCACATTTCGAAAAAAAGTGACATTTAAAAAAAAAAAGTCAAATTCTGAGAGAAAAGTCAAATTTCAGATGCATTGTGGGACATGTAGTTTATGGGCAACGTGCCTCTGTAAAGTAGCATGTAACCGTATAATAAAATCATATTTTTTGCAAGCTCTTGAGGGGCCACATAAAATGAAGTCGCGGGCCGGATTTGGCCCCCGGGCCTTGAGTTTGACACCCCTGCTTGAAAGACTCATCCACGCTGCCAGACGGGAGAAGCTGCTCCTCAGTGCTACGGTCAGTGTCTGCACCTGGGTCTGCCGGTTCTGCTGCCTGACCTGAACCACGTGATTCTCCTAACTTAGTATGGTATCAGGGACGGTGTACCTGCTGCGTCATGTTCATCAGGTGCCTCTTCATCTGGCCGGAGGTCTGGAAGGTCCCGAACCCAAACTCCACCTTGGGGGCCCGGAAGCCGCTCTGCTGGACGAGGGCCACCCGGGCCCCTGATCCGGGCCTGTGGGGGGTGGGGCTCACGGCCAGATGTTCCACCACGGAGCCCAGCAGCTGCTGCATGCCGGCGTACTCGTCAGCCTGCACCTCTCTGGAGCTGTCCAGAACCAGAACCAGGTCCACATCCGCCTCCTGAGGCGCCAGCGGGTCCAGGATGAAGGAGCACTGCTGCGAGCGCTGGCACGGGTCTGAGGGAACACGCAGGCAACATGGCTTATCAAAGGTCACCTATCATGCTGTTTTAGGCAACATGTTTTTTATATATTTGTATATATCTGAGACAAGGACAGTATTCCGTGTGTGTGTGTGTGTGTGTGTGTGTGTGTGTGTGTGTGTGTGTGTGTGTGTGTGTGTGTGCGTACCGTAACAGATGGCACAGCTCTTGACCTTCATCAGGTCAGCGGTTCTCCTCAGCACCGTGAACATGGAGGATCCGGAGTCGTCCACCTGAGATCACAAACAGCAGCTGTTCATCAAAGGACTGACGAGGCGCGGGAAGGTCTTTCAAGGGGGTTGCCGAGGTGCCTCCTCTAGGGGGGTCCTCACCTCCTCTAGGGGGGTCCTCACCTCCTATCCTCCTCTAGGGGGTGCCGAGGTGCTGGACTCCAGTGAACACTATTACGGGCACTATCGAGCACCCACACAAGCACCCCCCACACGCACCCCGCGACTGTTACAATGAAGGCTCGATCATCAGCTCACGGCATGTAGGCAGGGGAGCAGACCTCACCTCCTCTAGGGGGGGCCTCACCTCCTCTAGGGGGGTCCTCACCTCCTCTAGGGGGGACCTCACCTCCTCTAGGGGGGACCTCACCTCCTCTAGGGGGGGCCTCACCTCCTCTAGGGGGGACCTCACCTCCTCTAGGGGGGTCCTCACCTCCTCTAGGGGGGACCTCACCGCCTCTAGGGGGGTCCTCACCTCCTCTAGGGGGGTCCTCACCTCCTTTAGGGGGGGACCTCACCTCCTCTAGGGGGGTCCTCTCCTCCTCTAGGGGGGTCCTCACCTCCTTTAGGGGGGGACCTCACCTCCTCTAGGGGGGTCCTCACCTCCTCTAGGGGGAACCTCACCTCCTCTAGGGGGGTCCTAACCTCCTCTAGGGGGAACCTCACCTCCTCTAGGGGGAACCTCACCTCCTCTAGGGGGGTCCTAACCTCCTCTAGGGGGGTCCTCACCTCCTCTAGGGGGGTCCTCACCTCCTCTAGGGGGGTCCTAACCTCCTCTAGGGGGGTCCGGGGGCATGCTCAAGTTAAAAAGCATCAATCTGGCGCACTTTGAGAGCAACATGAAGAGATCTATGGATACCTCTCTTAACACCAGATGAAACACAACTGTAAACAGATGTTTCTTTTTCTTTATGGATATTTTACAAATCACTCTCCTTTCAAACTGTATTCTTGTTTTACTGTCATATAGTATTTCATACCTGTTTTAATAACAGCTCCGTTAGTGCAGCTAGCTAACCAGATGCTAACAATTCAATTTGTTCTCTCATTTCTACATTCATATGAATCTCTCTCTCTCTTGTTACTAGCAGAGATGGGGTCGTTACTCAAAAAAAGTAATATATTACATTACTATATATTACACTCTAAAACGCGCTGTTTACTTTACTCGTTACTTCACTCGAGTCGAAGCGGGACACAGAGGGCCTCATCAGGTGTTTGTTGAGGTTTGACAAAAGCTTCTGGCCTGGACACAGTTTAAACCTCACCGTCACATTCCTGGGCTTTCTTCAGACGAACTCAAAATAATGGGCTGACCTCCACCCCTCGAAAGTCATCGCTGTTGACTCGGCCATGTTTATGCACGGCATGTGGACGCGCAAGTCACCCAAAAGTTACGTAAATATAAACCTGCGGCGGAAATCCCTGTTGTCTGTCAAAGGGAGAATCTAGTAATGTTAGTAGCAGTGGTGGCCGGCGCTGCCCCACCTCAATATTTAAAAAAAAATATATATTTTTATTTTTAATGAACAAGGTAAATATCATACACTTGGTATCAGTAAAATGTATAATCTACAATAAAATCTCGTTTAACCTCTTTAAAGTAAATTCAGATGGAACATAGTAAAAACATGTAAATTCTAATGTCCGCCTAAATAAACCATTACTTATAGTGAAAACCACCATTGAATGATGGGCTAGTAGAATAAAAGCTTTAGGAATCCAAACTATAACATATAATAAGTACCCTGTATCAAGATTGATGCAAAACAAGTGAAATTTGACCTTTTTAGAGAGGTTTAGAAAAATAAAGTCCACCTCACCTCTGGGTAATTTTGGAACCATCAGTTCCATTTGAACTTTTTCACTGTAAAAATAATTGTATTACTTTGAATTATCACTATAGGTATTCATTCCATCCAAATACAACTGTTGTGAAAAAAAAAATAAAAAAAATAAAACATACTCTGTTATCCTCTTAGGCCCCACGGACCCGAAATCGCGTCATTTGCAGGAAACAACGTCTAAGGAACGTTAATATTTAATAAACTATGAATATTTTATATCCATATAACGGGGAAAAAACTAATTTAACTGATCTTTTTCATTTATTTTTTCAAAAAAAAACACACAATGCTAACAATGAGCCTCTGAATTAGCCCCGAGCGAAAAATGCTAACCTATTACTGCACGGAAAATCACTCCTAGCTCCCTTATTACTTATCCTAGCTGCACATCCAACACATTGTTTATGATCGTAAAGACACAGAATCTAACGGTGCCCACCTCAACACTGAAAGATACAAACTCGCGAGGTTATCAACAAAAACGTACATCAAAACAAGTGGCGCTAGGTACTAACATGAGCTAGGCTAACATGGCTTACCTTCCTCTTTGTCTGCTCTAAACTGGTCTTCAATGGCATTAAAACGATAAAAACGATGATGTAGTTAATCCATAGGTTAATATCCAATGGGGCTGTGTCCCCTTTGAAATGTTCTGATAATCTATAAGCAATAAAACTGCAATACCGTTATCTGCTGTCCGCTCTGTGCTCCGTGCGCTCTGGGTCCTGCAATTCCTGCTTCCTTACGTAGTAAACAATAAGTAAAGTCTGCTGCGTAATGTACTTAAGCTGGCTGGCATTCTTTATACTTTACGCAGGACCATATCTCTGGAACCCATTGGACGATTTGGGTGATTTACACATTTTTCTTAACCATTACATCCAATAGAATCGATGGGCAGTTCCCAAATCCACGTAAACATTACCATTGCGGACGTAATAGAGAAGCAAACGAAGCATATCTGAAAGTACAAGCCTGGACCGCAAAACTTTATACCCAGTATATTGCCATAAATATGATGATGGATTATCAGTAAACATTTCTACGTGACACAAAGACATTGGATTAACCTTGAGCGGCGTTTTTATTCCGTTGGTGTTCAACGGAATAAAAACGCCGCCGTGGCATTAGTTGTGTTAACTTTTGATCACAAATCAAAAAAGGTAAGACGTAATTATTGTAATATTTTTGAAACCGGATGTTGTTTACTTTCTCTTTTCTGGCTGATAGCTCCAGGAATTCGGGGTCGTACAGTGATGACATTACATGTGTGGAATCTGTGGAGTCTCAGCTTTAATCGGATATATTGTTTGTGCAGTTACGATAAGTAATTAGGGCATTTCTACCGTGAGTGCTGTGCAAAAGTCCGTTAGCATTAGTTAGCATTTTTTCGCTCCATGCTAATTCAAAGGCTTGGTAGTACTCTTGTGTTTCTTTTAGCTAACAATTGTTCACATTGTCAGTTAGCTGAGTTTCTTACCGTTAAAAGGGTATGCAACATCAATAGTTTCATAAATGTTAAGAAGCCCTGAGACAGTCTCGTAAAAAAACGGTGGGAGGGGTCCACTGGGGGGACCTTCAGGCTTAAGAGGTTAAAATTGTGTTACGATGTCTAAAGTTACTGATGAGTCACATGTTTCCTGCCTGGCCTTGCCCGTGGCATTAGTTTATCATTACCGGGCGCCGTGCAAGGAGCCCCCGAGCCAAACAGCAGCAACCAGCACGTTGCAAAAGTCTCAATAGTAAACTGTGCCGCCGAAACATAATTTCAGCCAATCAGCGCCGTCAAATATTTTGGTCACGAGGGCGCTCACGTTGGCGCCCACGTTGCTTACGTGCGTTGACGTGAGTTGTTTTTTAGACTCGTGAGTGACCAAGGTGACGCAGTAGTTGGATGAGAATGGCTTTGAGTGCAGGTGGAGTCGCCGCACCCAATTCCGTGCAAGAGCTAATCTCCAATCCTTTCGAAAGGAGAAGTTTGGGAGATAAATTGATACTTAAAGACCTTGGACCGGACCAACCCAATTTGTATATATCGCAGCAAGCTCGTGAAAAAGACAAAACGTATCAACGAGGCTTCTCACATAGCTGGTACACCAGAACGGCATGGCTAGCTGGATGCAAACAGGTAAAAACCACAGACTGCCTGTGTCATGGCGAATACAGTCGCTGGTCTGTATAGGCCGTTGTTGTGAGTGTGGACGGTCGGAGCATATATAGCGTTAGCTTAGCCGATCTCCATTCAGAAAACATGCATTCTAAAAGGTTTTTCTCTGCCGTCTGTCTGCAGACTTGTCAAAGCATTAATTCATGGTTTTTACTAACCGGTATCAGTATGTTGTTACGTCGGCATCATTTAGAAATGTGTATTACAATTTAATCACGGTAAAATATGTTCATGTTGTTGTAGTTGTAGCTCCCGAGCGCGTCTTGTTTGAATGATGCGAGTAAACACAGCAGGCAGCCGCGGTGAAACTCGAGCGTTTAGAGGGAAGCGAATATTCGCATCGCGTCCGGTCTGAACGCAGCATTAAAGCGAGCTCCACGCTGCACTGGAAACGCGCAATTACATCACCAGAAGTCCTAATTTAAGGGGTAATTTCTCCCAAAAAAATTTGTTTTACTCACTATATCAACAGCCCCACCAAAGATATTTTCCACCAGCCGCCACTGGCTAGTAGGCTAACTGTAGTGTGATTACTGAATTATAAAAGTACCGCGTTACATTACTCCGTTACCGACAAAAGTAGCCTAATATTATTACAGTTACCGAACTCTGGGTACTAGTATGTTTTCAGTCCATACCATGTACATACAATCTCCCTCTGCTGCTAAATGAGTTATTTTTACCTTTAGTCACAGAGATCCACAACTTATTTAGTTTGCTCAACTTTTTACTGTGTTATCCTGTTTCAATAGTCACTTTATCACTTTATTTTTGCTGTATTATTATTTTAATTTGTATTCTATTTCATCTTTATTTTGACTTTGTGTGAATCCTGTTTTTAACTCTGACTCTGTTGCTGCCATAAACACCTGAACTTCCCCAAGGGGATAAATACATTTCCATCTTATCTTATAAAAGCTTCAGCTACATGTGATGTAAAGTAAATCGTTTTACTCCCAGACCCACCTCCAGAGCCTCGGCGGTGTTGTTATCGTTCTTCAGCGAGATGACGGCGGGGACGATGTTGAGGCCGCGGTACTCCATGGTGGCGGTGACGATGTCCTCCACGTCCTGCGATGGCCCGTTGGAGAGGAAGACGGCCACCTTCCTCATCATCACCCCCTCTCGCACACGCTTGAAGACGTGCTGCCCCACGAAGCGCATGGCGGCCCCCAGCTGGCGCCGGCTGGACGGCTTCCCCAGGGCCACGTTCCTCAGCAGCTCCAGCAGCTGCGTCTTGGTCTGGTAGTCCTGGAAGCGGATCAGGTACTTGGTGTGGGCGCTGAATCCCACTACGGCCACCCGGGCCCCCGTCGGACAGTTGCTCTCGGAGACGGAGACGTCCTCCAGCAGAGACAGCAGGGCGGAGCGCTGCCGCTCGAAGGCCGTCGGGGTCACATCCTCCGACATGTCCAGCCCCAGAACCAGCTCCGTGGGGAAGGCCGGGCACGAAGAGGCCCCTGGAGGAGAGACGGGGACGATTGATAGGGTAGGTAGATAGGGTAGGTAGGTAGATAGGGTAGGTAGATAGATAGGGTAGGTAGATAGATAGGGTAGGTAGATAGATAGGGTAGGTAGATAGATAGGGTAGGTAGATAGATAGGGTAGGTAGATAGATAAATAATAGGGTAGGTAGATAGGGTCGGTCGCTCGGGTAGGTCGCTCGGGTCGGTCGCTCGGGTCGGTCGCTCGGGTCGGTCGCTCGGGTCGCTCGCTCGGGTCGGTCGCTCGGTCGCTCGCTCCCTCGCTCGGGTCGCTCGCTCGGGTCGGTCGCTGGGTCGGTCGCTCGGTCGCTCGCTCCCTCGCTCGGGTCGCTGGGTCGGTCGCTCGGGTCGCTCGCTCGGGTCGGTCAGGTCGGGTCGGTCGCTGGGTCGGTCGCTCGGTCGCTCGCATCCCTCGCTCGGGTCGGTCGGGTCGCTCGCTCGGGTCGGTCGGTCGGGTCGGGTCGCTCGCTCCCTCGCTCGGGTCGGTCGCTGGGTCGGTCGCTCGTAGCTCGCTCCCTCGCTCGGGTAGGTAGGGTAGCTAGATAGACACTTGTTGTGCACGGATTGGGCAGATTGGGTTAACCCTCTAAAAACTAAAATATTGCAGAAAAAATAAATATAATTCAGCGTCATGTTACCCAACCGTCCAAAATCACAGGTAACAGACGTTAAAAATGGGGGTAAAAGGTTAAAAGGTGAATTATATACATTTTTTGATTGTGCTTACCACATTGTTTACAGTGACACATTCAAGATATACGTACCTTGATGACATTCTGTATGAGGAGAAAAGACAGTGTTACAATTGAACAGCCTTTTCATGGGTCGGTACAATCTGCACTTAATTCTTTAGTAAAAATTAAACACAATTAATTTAGTAATATGAAACTCTCAAACGTATTACGTTCACATTGTTGTCTTTAATCCTTCATACGTGAACACTGATTTGAAACGCTCACCACAGTTGTCTCTGATGAGGGAGATCAGCTGACACTCCTGCCAACACAATACATTACATTATAATAAACAATATTAATACAAGTACAAGTCCTGCATTCAAACCATACTGAAGTTAAAGTATGTATCAGTCAAAAGTATTTAAAGTATGGATCGTGCAGTAAAAAGTATTAAAAGTACCTTAAGAAAAAGCGTGTATCAGTAAAATGTAGTTAAAGTACTTGAAGTAAAATAATTCATTGTTCAGTATGATGTAGTAAAAGTAAGTAAAATAAAAGTATGTTTCAGTAAAAAGTATTTAGGGTACTCGAAGTAAAAGTATGTATCAGTCAAATGTATTTAAAACGTATAGAAAAAGTATAAATTGTGCATCAACAATAATTTCAAGTACTTGAAGGAACAGTATTGGTTGTGCAGTAAAATGAAGTAAAAGTACATTTCAGCCAAAAGTATTTAAAGCAATTGAAGTAAAATCATACATTGTGCAGTAAATGTAGTTAAAGTACCAAAGTAACTAAAGGAGTGAAATAAACTAAAGCTTTGGTAAAAAAATGAAGTAGAAGTACAAGACATGGGAGAATGGAAACACTCCAGTGAAGTAAAAGTACCTCGTATTTTAAGTACAGTACTTGAGTAAAAGCGACTTTGACTCACAGTCTTGTCTCTGAGTCCTGGAGGACCCTTGGGACCCTGACGGAGGGAAACAGCAACGTCAGAAGGTCAGGTTTTCAGGCTCAGGAACCCAATGCTATTTGAGTTTGTGTGAGTTGACATTTTGACAGAACGATGACATCTTTCTCGAAAAACCCCAATTTGGGGTGAAGTGTCTCAGGGACACAACGACGTGCTGACTGCAGTGGGGTTTGAACCTGTGCCCCCCTGATCCCAACACCAAGGCTCTATCCACTGCACCACTGTTAGGGATTAATTTAGTCTTTACTCCTTAGACATTTAACCTTATCCTGTGTGTTGACATTTACGACCATCCCTGCTTCTAATCTCGTGTAAGGAATGTGTTTATGCAGTCGTATGTTGATACTAGGTTTTATGGCCTGACCTGCCGCTGACTTTCTAAGCTCCAGAGATGTGAGAGAAGTTTCCTCCACGCCTCCCTACTTAAATGAAATGTTATAACTGGAAACACAAAAACAGGACTGAAAATAATCCATTGGAAACCTCGAATAGAAAGAGATGGACCGACTCAGTTCAATAAAAGTGAAATAACACCTGAGAGAAAAACTGAAATTCCGGGTTAATAAAGTTTCTCTTATTCTTATTGGATGATGTCGTGGGTTCAGAGGGAAGACTTTATGTTTTGAATGAAAATGAAATGATTCTCCTCTCACCCGGTGTCCTAGATGTCCCGGCTCTCCAGGCGTTCCTGGTCCTCCCGACCCGCCTGAGCTCCCTGGGTCCATCAGAAGGAAACATAGAAATAAACTGCTAGTTGCGAGAACTAACGAAATGGGAATAAACCGAAATGTTGAGGACCCCAAAGTTTTATGTGAGAAATGTACAGTAGGGTTAAAACTGCCATTGTTGATCCTGGAAACGTGAGAAATGGATTCAGCATCCTCAATAACCTCCAAAACAAACTGTCATATATTATTTATAATATTACATGTAAACATTGAATGAATGTGCATGAGAGCAGAATGTATGAATGTGTGAGTGTACATACATATGTGTGTGTGAGTGAAAATGTATGTAAAAGCAGAATGTATTTGCGTCAGAGGACCAGTATGAGTTACGGCCTGTACGGCCCCTCGTCTGCACAATGCTCCACCTCTGTTACAATATGTATTTGAATATATATATAAATATGTAGAAGAGGTTTGTTGTCTCTCACCCCTCGCCCTGGGTTCCCTCTCATCCCGGGGAACCTTTAGTTCCCTGCTGGCTGTCCTCTCCCTGAAAACACACACACACACACACACACACACACACACACACACACACACACACACACACACACACACACACACACACACACACACACACACACACACACACACACACACACACACACACACACACACACACACACACACACACACACACACACACACCACACACACACACACACCACACACACACCACACACACACACACACACACACACACATTGAATATTCATGTTTTTGAGACTTTAATCTCAATTCTTAGAAAGAGTTTGGACTCACACTCAGACCGGGGTTACCAGGGAAACCAGGAGCTCCCTGTAAAGAAGAATCATAAGATGTCACATGTCAGATAATAAGTGCGTTTGCATCGACCAGTTTTTATATTTTATAAACACAGAGCAAAGAGGTGTTCAATATAATAGTACACATAGGAATATCTTGGAATGGGGCGGTGGTGGTGAAGTCGATAGGGACTTGGCTTGGCAACTGGAAGGTCACCAGTTCAAGTCCCGGCAAGACCAAGTGCTACCGAGGTGTCCCTGAGCAAGGCACCGTTCCCCACACTGCTCCCCGGGCGCCGCTCAAAATGGCAGCACACTGCTCCTAACACTAGGATGGATCGAATGCAGAGAAACCATTTCCCCACGGGGATTAATGAAGTATATCAAAAAGGAATATATTATATTCTTTCATTTTTGTAAATCCAGACCCGAGCCCCAACATTTAATGGTATTTCTAAAATTAAAACAAAAATAAGTAAAGATCTCCCCCCTGCCATGCTGGCTGTGAAAGAGGGGCGTGGCTCTACTTTACAGGCCACTTTAGATGATGTGGCGCACTGTGATTGGCCCATAGACACCCAATTAAATAAGCCAGTACAATTGTGTGGAGTCATGTGACAGTCGAGAGACCGAGACAACCGAGAAAAGTGGATCATTATACTGAACGGGTTAATTTGCTCAGAATGCTGTAAACCCTGGAATGTTGAGGACCCTAAAGTGTTATGATATACATGTAGAGCAGGGTCTCCAGCTCATAGAAACTTCCGGATGCTAACCTGCAGATGTTGGGACATTTACACAATTAGCATTAATTAGCAGTAATGGAGATAATAGTTGATATTGGGTGATTTGAAGACATTCGGAGTGTTTTGGAGGTTATTGAGGATGTTGAATCCATTCCTGAGGCTTTCGGGATCAAAGATGGCAGTTCTAACCAGGAAGTGGCCATATGTGTAGTCTTGCTGGACTTTGCCATTGTTGATCCTCCATATGCTAATGAACGCAACTCATGCTGATCGTGCAAATGTCCCAACATCTGCAGGTTAGCATCCGGCAGTTTCCACAAGCTGGAGACCCGACTTTACTTTACTATCGTAACACTTTGGGGTATTCAACATGTCCAGGTTCACTCAGCTGGAAATGTGATATTTAGAATTTATCTTTATTCATCTAGTGTTGGACGTTTTTCTGTACGTTTCTTCCCGTTTGTTGTTCGGAGAGGATCTGGTGCCCCGTGCGAGGTCACTGTAGGAAACAGCGTGCACCCGGGTAATCCAATTGACAATTTTGCTTAGAAGTTGCACCAGGATCTTGTGCAGTCAATATATAATGAAAACAAGGTGTTTTCTCTTTTAATAAGTGAACAAATCAGCCAATAGAACAAGTACAAAATGGCTTGGTGAGAGTTCTTGAAGTAAAGACGGGATGATTAGATGAATGAGATCTCGTGTTTAGCTGGGAAACTTATTTTTTATTTTATTTTTTTACTTTTTTTTATTGAGTCAGGCACAATGAGTTTACATTTATACAGTCAATATTTTTATTTATTTATCCCCTTTCCCTCCCTCCCGGTCCTAGCTAGTAAAATAAATAACTAACTAAATAAATAAGATAGATACCTGTATAGGTAAAAGTAAAGTAATATAGAAGATAATATTAAAAGAAAATGTATAGATAAGGGAATAAAGAATAGTAACAGTAATACTTGTACCCATATACTCATATGTATAGTTGTATACCCACATGTACACATACCTACATGTATACAAAGACAGAACAAATAAATAACAAAAAATAAAAAAAAAAATTCATATAAAAAGAGACACAAGAAAAAAAAAAAAAAAAGGAAAAAAAAAAACATACGTTCGTAGTTCCCCCTCGTTCTCCTTAATGTAGTGTCTTAAGTTCAGCTGTGTAGGCTCTCAGAGCCCCAGACAGATTCAAATAGTTTTGAGGAGCCCCTCCGGTTATATTTAATCTTCTCCAAGTTCAGGTACAACATTAGATCTTTAAGCCATTGAGATGCTTTAGGTGGTATCGAAGATTTCCATTCTAGGAGTATTCTTCTTCGTGCTAAAAGAGATGCTATACTGTCCTTAGTTTTCCTCTTCAACATTCGGTGGCCAGGTATTACTCCAAAAATGGCAGTTTCTGCATGGTGTCAATACCACGTCCAAGGGAAACTTATGTTGAACTATATTTGACCAGAATCAGGAAATTTGTAAAAAAAAAAAAAGCCAGAAATGCTTAGATTCTGTTTCCTGATGCTAGTGGAGACGTTCCTCTAAAATAAGATGTTTTTAAGAGACTTAAGATGCCTTGTCTAAAAACAATACTTACGTTATTAAGTCTTATATCAAATGTAACGACATATTCTGATTAGAAATTAGACAAATATACTCGGCAAGACTTTACATTTTTGCAGTATGTGTGTAGCGACCTAGCTCAGTTCCAGAAACGAGCTAGGTATCGAGGTGTAGAGAGTATATTACTGAGGACCTCTCATTGGACGCGTAGCCTGTCGTGTTGCATGGATGCAACCAAACACGAGCGCTCCACAAGAGTCCTATAATAATACTCAATAAGCATCAGTCCACTTCTCTCTGAATGGTGTTATGGAATTCGTTATGGACGTGAAGATGAGCTTTACCTGTGCACCCGTTTGTCCTGGAGGTCCGTCCCCGTCTCTCCCGTCCTGACCCTGAAACACACACCGGCAATCAGAGTCCCTTCGTTCGACTGTACGTACAGTTTACACCATGTGGCTGGAGCGTGGCGCCTCACCGGCAGTCCTTGGGGTCCCGGTGACCCTGGGTCCCCCTCACCCCCCAGCTCCCCTAGTTGGCCCTGCAACAACAACAACAACAACATCAGTATTTAAAATAAAAGATCCCATCGTTAGTTGTTAAGTCAAATGCATCTTCCTACATTATAGTTTTGAATGTTCTCAAACAATCTTTATTGAGCCGCATATTGGGTAAACCAGTTTCATCCATATATAAATATCATATTTTTGTATTTCAACATGTATATTTCCTACTTTTTTAATGCTATTGTTTATTTCTGTTTGAGATGTTTACTTTTTTGATTGTTTATTTCTAGTCTTTTAATTTCTCTAATGTAAAACGCCTTGTCTTTTTATTCTGCTGCAACGCAAACACTTCCCACATGGGGATCAATCAAGTACTTCTTATCGTATATAAATACACACTAGTATGTATAATGATAATAATGACGCTATAACCACTCGACTGCCTGCATGTAATCACATGACTGCTAAAGTCTTGTATTGAGACACCTTGATGTGTTCATATAGGAAACGGTAGATACATGAAAGCTTTCTCATTTCTCTAATTTCCCCTCCTCGACTCCTATCCTCGACTCCTATCCTCGTGTCTTAGTCCCTTCTATGTGTGTATTTTAAGTGCACAATTCCCCAACTCTGATTGGATCACTAGGTAACAGGAAGTGATGTCACGCACCTTCTGTCCAGTAGCGCCGCGGTGTCCGGGTAACCCCGGGCCTCCAGCTGGTCCCAACCCCCCCTGCAGAACAACAACGGACTTAGAACAGGAAGTGCTGAAAACTACCCAAAAGTTTACACAAGTTTAATTTCAGAAAAACATAAATTAAAACAACTTATTTATGACTTTCTGGAATAGCACAGCAGCCTGAATAATCAAATAATAAATAAACAAAGCATGTCAAACTTGAAAAAAATGTAATTCACAGGTTGACATTTCAGTCTTTAAACAACACACCCATGTACATATATATATAAATATATACACTTTATCATATTAATACCGTTAAACCCTATGACCCAAGGACAATGTTGGTTATATAAACGTGCAAAGTACTGTTCCCTTGTTGTCTCTTTATGCTTTAGTAAATGTTTTAATTCCAATCTTTTATATATTGCTGTTATTTTGTATTTATTTGTGTTCATCTGTATTTATTTCTGGACATCTACATTTCTTTTCCAAAATGTCCGCTTCGAGACGCGGTGGTCCAGTAGAGGAAGTACCTGAGGTCCGGAGGAGCCGGAGGTCCCTGCCTCTCCGGTTTCACCTTCTCCGCCTCGGAGGCCCTGCAGAAGCACTCAAACATGTTTGATCTTGCATTGCACTGGGATTTATACTTTAGAAATGTATGTTTACAACTACCGTACTTTTCGGACCTGCATATGAGCCGCAGCAGCTAAATTGTCTCGTTCTGTCTCTCGGTTCCACTTTCACTTTGGCGCGCTACCTGTCTCACTCTTTTCCGACCTCCAGCTTTTCCTGCTGGAGCCCGATGCTTAAAGGTGGCGGGCGCGGAGCGGTCCTAGAGCCCATAGAGTTACAGGTGGTTAATTTCACCTGTAAAACCCATAGATGTAGGAGGTTCCCTAGTGGCCGTTAGCTGTACAAAGAAAATGGGGGGAAAAGTCGCGGCTTATAGTCCGAAAAGTACGCTACGTAAAAACTGTGATTAATATCAGAAGAAAACTCAGATATGTACGTGGTAAATAGAAATGTTTTTTTTATAGTATTCTCATACATTAGACACACATCATGACGAGGAGGGTCAAAGCTCGCAAAGTGAAGAGAGCGGTTTTTCTAAATTCATGACTTTAATCTCAGAGAATGTCATTCTTTCATTAATGATATATCATAACGTCAGAGAATATATCATTAGCTTCTCATGGATTTATGACTTTCACGTTATTATCACTTATTTTACGAGACGATCTTAATCAGAAGCCGTGTGGGAAACACAGCGTCTGGTCAGATCTGTGAGCCGACTGCAGCAGAACTGGAGAGCGTGAGCCAGATGAGCATTTTCCTGGCATCCCTCATGTTTTCCCTTTTGGTATTAATCAACAGTTCTCGTGCATTTCTGAGGAAGTCTGTGTGCGAGCCAATCAGGTCATCGAGTCCAACATCTGCAGCCAAATCCCTACCCTCCCACACACATCCACCATGTGTGTCTCTACTTTAAAGAGTCCTCTTCTGTTCTCCTGCTGATGTTCAGGTGTATATCAGCATGTAGTGTCTCTACTTTAAAGAGTCCTCTCCTGCTGATGTTCAGGTGTATATCAGCATGTAGTGTCTCTACTTTAAAGAGTCCTCTCCTGCTGATGTTCAGGTGTATATCAGTATGTAGCGTCTCTACTTTAAAGAGTCCTCTCCTGCTGATGTTCAGGTGTATATCAGTATGTAGCGTCTCTACTTTAAAGAGTCCTCTCCCGCTGATGTTCAGGTGTATATCAGTATGTAGCGTCTCTACTTTAAAGAGTCCTCTCCTGCTGATGTTCAGGTGTATATCAGTATGTAGTGTCTCTACTTTAAAGAGTCCTCTCCTGCTGATGTTCAGGTGTATATCAGTATGTAGTGTCTCTACTTTAAAGAGTCCTCTCCTGCTGATGTTCAGGTGTATATCAGTATGTAGTGTCTCTACTTTAAAGAGTCCTCTCCTGCTGATGTTCAGGTGTATATCAATATGTAGTGTCTCTACTTTAAAGAGTCCTCTCCTGCTGATGTTCAGGTGTATATCAATATGTAGTGTCTCTACTTTAAAGAGTCCTCTCCTGCTGAATAGATAATGAGGATCACTCACCTGTGGACCTGAAGCACCGGGGATGCCCTGAGATCCTCGAACCCCAGGCCCTCCAGATGAACCCTGCACCAAAACACACACACACACACACACACACACACACACACACACACACACACACACACACACACACACACACACACACACACACACACACACACACACACACACACACACACACACACACACACACACACACACACACACACACACACACACACACACACACACACAGTTCACACACACAGTATGTGGCTGCATGTAGCTGTAAGTCGTTATCTTGCTCTCCTACCTTCTCCCCCTCAGAGCCTCTCCTCCTCTCGGCACCCTGCCACACAGAACAGCTCGTCAGCACATCAAACACATCCTACATGTTTCGCTCTGATGAAGTCAACAAGGGGAGTGGGAACTAATTGGATTCCCAACCATCAAAAACTCTTCTTTTAGGCACGGCGACGTTGGTTAACATCTTATTTCCTTTTCAATTTATATTATACATTTGCATTTTGTGAGGAATAATAAAGCCAATCTTTTTGAATGTATAATATAAGGCGGCATTTTATTCTGTAGAATGTGTTGCTCTGAGAATTGAGGAAACTTTTAATGTTTTAGTAAAAGTGTTTTTTGTGCAGGTCTCCAAAGTTTAAGCTTCTTTATTTTTTCTAAAGATGAATTTCACTGATAACATTTTTTTATATTTCCAGATGTTCTAAAAAAATGGACTCTTTAGAAAGATTATTAAAGTCAGAACTCCCACCTTGAATCCAACGTCACCTGCAACGCCTGGTCCTCCATCCACTCCGGATAAACCCTGGAGATTAAAACACACTCAATGATAATCAAAGGACTACAACTCCCATGATCCCACGCTGCATCAAAACCACACCAAAGTCTAGCTGGTACTGCTGTTTTAGTTCAGAGACCTGCAGTGGCAGAACATTACAGATAGTTCGTTGTAGTAAGAGTATTAAACACACTGTAAAAAATACTTTGAAAAAAATAGAAAGAAGACTACAACTCCCATGATCCCACGCTGCTTCAGAACCACACCAAAGTCTAGCTTGTACTGCTGTTTTAGTTCAGACAGAGACCTGCAGTGGCAGAACATTATAGATAGTACATTATATTAAAAGTATTAAACACACTGTAAAAAATACTTCGAAAAAATAGAAAGAAGACTACAACTCCCATGATCCCACGCTGCTTCAGAACCACACCAAAGTCTAGCTTGTACTGCTGTTTTAGTTCAGACAGAGACCTGCAGTGGCAGAACATTATAGATAGTACATTATATTAAAAGTATTAAACACACTGTAAAAAATACTTCGAAAAAATAGAAAGAAGACTACAACTCCCATGATCCCACGCTGCTTCACCGCCACAACAAAGTCCAGCTTGTACTAAGCTTAACAGCTGTTTTAAACTAGAGACCTGTAGTGGCAGAACATTACAGATAGTTCGTTATAGTAAGAGTATAAGCACACTGTAAGAAATCCTCTTGTAATGTGAAAACATCTGAAGAAGACTACAACTCCCATGATCCCACGCTGCATCAAAACCACACCAAAGTCCAGCTGGTACTGCTGTTTTAGTTCAGGGACCTGTAGTGGCAGAACATTACAGATAGTTCGTTGTAGTAAGAGTATTAAACACACTGTAAAAAATACTTTGAAAAAAATAGAAAGAAGACTACAACTCCCATGATCCCACGCTGCTTCAGAACCACACCAAAGTCTAGCTTGTACTGCTGTTTTAGTTCAGACAGAGACCTGCAGTGGCAGAACATTATAGATAGTACATTATATTAAAAGTATTAAACACACTGTAAAAAATACTTCGAAAAAATAGAAAGAAGACTACAACTCCCATGATCCCACGCTGCTTCACCACCACAACAAAGTCCAGCTTGTACTAAGCTTAACAGCTGTTTTAAACTAGAGACCTGTAGTGGCAGAACATTACAGATAGTTCGTTATAGTAAGAGTATAAGCACACTGTAAGAAATCCTCTTGTAATGTGAAAACATCTGAAGAAGACTACAACTCCCATGATCCCACGCTGCATCAAAACCACACCAAAGTCCAGCTGGTACTGCTGTTTTAGTTCAGGGACCTGCAGTGGCAGAACATTACAGATAGTTCGTTGTAGTAAGAGTATTAAACACACTGTAAAAAATACTTTGAAAAAAATAGAAAGAAGACTACAACTCCCATGATCCCACGCTGCTTCACCACCACACCAAAGTCTAGCTTGTACTGCTGTTTTAGTTCAGACAGAGACCTGCAGTGGCAGAACATTATAGATAGTACATTATATTAAAAGTATTAAACACACTGTAAAATATACTTCGAAAAAAATAGAAAGAAGACTACAACTCCCATGATCCCACGCTGCATCAAAACCACACCAAAGTCCAGCTTGTACTGCTGTTATCTTTCAGTGACCTGTCGTGGCAGAAAGTGTTGTTGTTACCAGGGGTCCGGGGTCCCCAGGGTTTCCTTTGGCTCCAGGGCTGGTGTTATCAACGCCGCGCTCCGCCTGTTAAACCCCCCCACAAAGACTCATTATGAAATCAAAGTTTTAACTCTGAGGATGCATTGTTTTGTTAAGTGGAGCCTCCAGCTGTGCTCCATCTTCATTGATATAAAAGGGGCCTATTGTGCTTTTCCAGTCCATATATATTATACACACTATTGTATACAATCTAATATATATATACACATTAGTCACATATTTATTATTGCAGTACATTAGCTACAATTCTTCCATTTATTTAATTTGTATTTTATATTTAATGCAACTCAATTTCCCCTCTGGGCATTTTCGAAATATTTATTGTTGCATATATTATAGTATAATGTCCTCATTTGTATTTTTGAATCTAATATTTAATATTTTAATAATTATATTCATTGTATTTATTTAATAAACACTGTCGTTTATTATTGTATACATTGTAGTACAATTTTCCCATTTGTATTTAAATATATCTATACCAATATATTTATTTATACTTTATTGTTTTATATATAATCATTTCAAACCTTTATTTAACCAGATTGGTCCATTGAGATCATGGATCTCTTTTTCAAGGCAGACCTGCAGCAGATAGGTTCCACATGAAACTGTAAAGGACATCATACATTATATCTACAGGATACATAGTTATAGTTATAGAGGTCACAGGTCAAAGGTCACAGAGCCTTCTCCTGGCCTCAAGCGAGAAGCAGGACGTGTTCCTGTAGAAGAACCCTAGCCTCACCCTCAGCTTTTTAAGCAGGTTATTGACATGGAGTTTAAAAGAGAGACAATCATCAAGCAGACACCCAGGTGTGTATAACAGGCAACCACTTCGAGTACTTGCATAGGAACAATATCCAAAACCGGCTCCGGTGTCTTTTCAGCTTTAGAAAAGAGCATTACCTTACCGTAAGCTTATATATAATACAATTCTTTTTTAAATGTTATTATTATTTAATTGTATTTATTTTTATTTTATGAACTCATTCTATATACTGATGTTTACATATTTAATAGTTGTAGAGCAACAAAAAAAAAAGTTTGACTGACCGGATCTCCTCTCAGTCCTCGCTGTCCGGCCACCCCCGCCTCCCCTCTGATGCCCCGGATACCCTGAGAGAGAGAGAAGGTAAAGGTGGACATAATTCATAATAATTATATAACGCTCCACAGGTAATGGGACAACAATTATGATATTCAATAACGTTTACACATATATATATATATTCCCCGTAAAGTGTTAAAGTGATGCCAGAACTCTGAGAATCACTCGGAGCGTCAGACGGAGAGACAGCTTTGTTTTTACGGAGCTCCGACGTCACGTTGTTGTTTACGTCAGGAGACATCTTGAGTCATGATCTCGAGAGAATCGATATATAATATACAAGATCAGCGCCACAGTACTCATACTCTGGACTACCTATGTTGCAAATGTATTATCAAATGTATTATCTTTCTGTGAGGTTTCTCCATGTTCCCTTTAAACTGTGGGGTTTCTCCGGAAGTTTTTCCTTGTACGATGTGAGGGTCTGAGGACAGAGGGTCTGAGGACAGAGGGTCTGAGGACAGAGGGTCTAAGGACAGAGGGTGTGAGGACAGAGGGTCTAAGGACAGAGGGTCTAAGGACAGAGGGTCTGAGGACAGAGGGTGTGAGGACAGAGGGTCTAAGGACAGAGGGTCTAAGGACAGAGGGTCTAAGGACAGAGGGTCTGAGGACAGAGGGTGTGAGGACAGAGGGTCTAAGGACAGAGGGTCTAAGGACAGAGGGTCTAAGGACAGAGGGTGTGAGGACAGAGGGTCTAAGGACAGAGGGTCTAAGGACAGAGGGTCTAAGGACAGAGGGTCTAAGGACAGAGGGTCTGAGGACAGAGGGTCTAAGGACAGAGGGTCTAAGGACAGAGGGTGTGAGGACAGAGGGTCTAAGGACAGAGGGTCTAAGGACAGAGGGTCTGAGGACAGAGGGTCTGAGGACAGAGGTTCTGAGGACAGAGGGTCTGAGGACAGAGGGTCTAAGGACAGAGGGTCTGAGGACAGAGGGTCTGAGGACAGAGGGTCTGAGGACAGAGGGTCTAAGGGCAGAGGGTCTGAGGACAGAGGGTCTAAGGACAGAGGGTGTAAGGACAGAGGGTGTAAGGACAGAGGGTCTGAGGACAGAGGGTCTAAGGACAGAGGGTCTAAGGACAGAGGGTCTGAGGACAGAGGGTGTGAGGACAGAGGGTCTAAGGACAGAGGGTCTAAGGACAGAGGGTGTGAGGACAGAGGGTCTAAGGACAGAGGGTCTAAGGACAGAGGGTCTGAGGACAGAGGGTCTGAGGACAGAGGGTCTAAGGACAGAGGGTCTGAGGACAGAGGGTCTGAGGACAGAGGGTCTGAGGACAGAGGGTCTAAGGACAGAGGGTCTGAGGACAGAGGGTCTAAGGACAGAGGGTCTAAGGACAGAGGGTGTGAGGACAGAGGGTCTAAGGACAGAGGGTCTAAGGACAGAGGGTCTGAGGACAGAGGGTGTGAGGACAGAGGGTCTAAGGACAGAGGGTCTAAGGACAGAGGGTGTGAGGACAGAGGGTCTAAGGACAGAGGGTCTAAGGACAGAGGGTCTAAGGACAGAGGGTCTAAGGACAGAGGGTGTGAGGACAGAGGGTCTAAGGACAGAGGGTCTAAGGACAGAGGGTGTGAGGACAGAGGGTCTGAGGACAGAGGGTCTGAGGACAGAGGGTCTGAGGACAGAGGGTCTGAGGACAGAGGGTCTAAGGACAGAGGGTCTAAGGACAGAGGGTGTGAGGACAGAGGGTCTAAGGACAGAGGGTCTAAGGACAGAGGGTGTGAGGACAGAGGGTCTGAGGACAGAGGGTCTGAGGACAGAGGGTCTGAGGACAGAGGGTCTAAGGACAGAGGGTCTGAGGACAGAGGGTGTCGTATTGTCATACTGATATCATAAATATATATAAATATAAATATATTACTGGGTTTCCTGAGTCTCCTCTTTCTCCTTGAGCTCCATCTGATCCTGCCAGTCCCTGCAGACACAGAACCACACACACAATATAATAATAATAATAATAATAATAATAATAATAATAATAATAATAATAATAATAATAAACTGACAAAATATAACCAAACAAACAAAAGTATATTATTATATCTCTTTTCAATAATAATAATAATAATAATAATAATAATGCATATATAAGACTACCCTCATAACGGGTTTACGAATAGTTTGTAATGTATTAATTAGCTTGTGAACACTTTATAAATCCTTAATAAGCACGAGATAAACCGGGCGACTGCGACCGGTTGCTTGCCAAATAGTGAGCCCACACGTATCGGTGCTGCTAAGCCTCATTAGAAACGGCAGTAACTCCTGCATAAACACACTTTACAAGGTTCCCTGTTGGCCGTGATGAATGTTAGTCACTCGTAAAGAGATGCCAAGAAACACCAAGATGGAGGGGGGGGGGTCCACTCAGTGAACAACAGATACCAAGGATGCTGGCTGACGAAGAAGACAAAGTAAGCTCGGTAGCCAACATAAGGCTTAGTCATCTTGCCAAATAGTGAGCCTGTGTTGATGCATGGAAACCAGTCAGAACTGGTTTATAAATGGTTCTCGATGATTAATAAAGTGTGTTCAGCCTAATTATAAACCCTTTGTGAATCCTTTATAAGGTTAGGGTTAAAGTGGTACCGGTTTATGTGATGACTTTCTGTACCTGCTCTCCGCAGACTCCGTCCAGTCCGTCGCCTCCGTCTCCGCCCTGTTGGATCAGAACCAGCGTCTCAGCGCTCTCCTCTTTATGAACTCAAATATTTATGTTTCTCCAAACACTTTTAGAAAATGCAGTTTCAAGTCTTCTGTAATCTCCTCTAAAGGTTTTGCTCCACTCACGCGGTTCCCGGAGAAGCCCCGGTAGCCCTGCGGACACAACGCACACATCCTTTTCATTTCTGTGTCCTGGGAAGCACTCATCTGACGGGCGCTGTCCACGTGTGGCATGTGTGTAGTGACAGTGTGATTACGGTGACACATGGGTGTAAGAGGGGTGGGTACTAGGTACTAATGTGTCATATGGGTCTTTAACCTAAACATATATTAATGAAATAAACACATACAAACATAATAAAAAGATAAACTAAATAAAAATATGATTAGAAATGTATAAAATAAAAGATAAAATAAAAAGGCAGCATTAATATAATATTCATACCTTCTGTCCTCGGACTCCAGGACAGCCCTGGAGGCCCTGCGGTCCGCCGGGTCCAGGAGGCCCGCCCACCTGAAACACCCGAGACAAGGATCCATCACTCTGCAGAGAACACTAGAGGCTTCTCAATACTCTAATTCCCCTCCTCGACTCCTCGACTCCTCGACTCCTCCGGTAGTGACCCGGAAATGGACTTCCATTTTGAAGGACGTCTCATTTCTCTAAATGCACACCGAGGACC
Source organism: Pseudochaenichthys georgianus (assembly GCF_902827115.2). Taxonomy (NCBI): domain Eukaryota; kingdom Metazoa; phylum Chordata; class Actinopteri; order Perciformes; family Channichthyidae; genus Pseudochaenichthys; species Pseudochaenichthys georgianus. The sequence continues at coordinate 88,889 of NW_027263196.1, forward strand.
GAGGACCGAGCGTCGAGGAGGCTCTCTGGAGGAGCTCTAACCGAGGATACACTGATGGTTCCTCCACGGCTCCTCCGCGGATGCATTTCCGGGAACGGTGGAGGCGTGACGCACGGCCGGACTTATCTCAGCCAATCACAGCTCTGCATGCATCCCCTGGATATTATTTTAATAACTGCTTTCATCGCAATCTCTGTATTTGCTTTAGTTTAGTAGATATCTACAAATATATTTATATTAATATTTTTCTAAAACCTGTGCTTCACAAAATAAAATACACAACGGCTGTAGCCTGATTATGCTTTAGGAGCTGTAGGTGTGTGTGGTACAGTGTGTAGGTGTGTGTGTGTGGTACAGTGTGTGTAGGTGTGTGTGGTACAGTGTGTAGGTGTGTGTGTGGTACAGTGTGTAGGTGTGTGTGTGGTACAGTGCGTAGGTGTGTGTGTGTGTGGTACAGTGTGTAGGTGTGTGTGTGTGTGGTACAGTGTGTAGGTGTGGTGTGGGTACAGTGTGTAGGTGTGTGTGTGTGGTACAGTGTGTGTAGGTGTGTGTGGTACAGTGTGTAGGTGTGTGTGTGGTACAGTGTGTAGGTGTGTGTGTGGTACAGTGTGTAGGTGTGTGTGTGGTACAGTGTGTAGGTGTGTGTGTGGTACAGTGTGTAGGTGTGTGTGTGGTACAGTGTGTAGGTGTGTGTGGTACAGTGTGTAGGTGTGTGTGTGTGTGTGTGGTACAGTGTGTAGGTGTGTGCTGTACAGTGTGTAGGTGTGTGTGTGTGGTACAGTGTGTAGGTGTGTGTGGTACAGTGCGTAGGTGTGTGTGTGGTACAGTGTGTAGGTGTGGGGGTGGTACAGTGTGTAGGTGTGTGTGTGGTACAGTGTGTAGGTGTGTGTGTGTTGACCGCTCAGAGGAGAGGAGTTCTCATTTCTCTAACCGCCTGCTGCTTCCCCTCCTCTCTCCTCGGTTCCCCCTCCTCACTCCTCGGTTCCCCTCCTCTCTCCTCGGTTCCCCTCCTCTCTCCTCGGTTCCCCTCCTCTCTCCTCGGTTCCCCTCCTCTCTCCTCGCTTCCCCTCCTCTCCTCCTCGCTTCCCCTCCTCTCCTCCTCGCTTCCCCTCCTCTCTCCTCGCTTCCCCTCCTCTCTCCTCGCTTCCCCTCTTCTCCGCTCGCATCTCCTGTGGGCGGGACTAAGTCTCGAGGATAGGAGTCGAGGATAGGAGTCGAGGAGGGGAGATTAGAGTATTGAGAAACCTCTACTGTGTCACATCGTAAACCTCAAACACATTGGAAGTCCTTCCTGTGTAGCACAGCAGCGTTTCAGGACGAGCAACAGCCTGTTAGTTCCTTCACAAGAGGAGTCAAGTGTGTGAGGATGGAATGAATAGACAATGGAATAAAGCACTTACGGAGTGGCCTTCCTCCCCCGGGAATCCCGGATGACCCCTCAGCCCCGGCTCGCCCTGTTCACAACGACACGGAGAGGCATTTAGAATAGAAAGCAGAATAGATCAACGCATCCGGATAAATACATACAGATCTTATCCTTAATTTTAGTTAGGTGTATTATTAGTAATATGTTATTTGCACTGTAAATTGAGCATCTTGTGTGTGTGTTTCAGTCACCTTTGACCCCAGGACGCCGCGAGAGCCACGGATGCCTTCGTATCCCAAACATTTGCACATGACGTTGCAGCACTTCCTGTCCGACACCGTGTCCTGCGGAGACACAGAGGAGGAACCCGAGAAAAGACCATTTCATTTAAAGACCCTCATCAAACCAAAATGTCCCCCTCGCATTTCCAGCCACCGGTTAAGTAAACGCTAATGAGTTCATCCTTGAATCCAAGTGGATGTTGAAGACATTGGAAGAGATTTCCTCCAGGTGTAAGTTATATTTTATTTTATGTATATATTGGATATATATATATAAAGGAGGTTTTAGTAAAAAGTACAGTAGTTACTACATGACTTTTAAAGTACAAATATATGAATATGTAAATGTACTTTCCACCACTGCAATATGTCAAATTACATTAGGAGAACCCCAAGGCTACATCCTAGGTCATCTTCTCTTTCATAAATGGTTAATCTTTTGTGACTTCCCTTCTCCCCTAGATGATTAGGGAACGTAACCTATATACATTTGAATATACGCATGGCAACGTCCTCAACGAAGTGTCCGAATTGAGAAGGAACCTTTTGAGTAACACCTGTAGAATTGTTGGAAAGTGATCGGGGAGGAAATTATGGCAGGCGCTTCACCCTAACTTCCAGTGTGGCTCGAAAGCAACATTTTTACTTTACAATTCTTCGGGACGTAGCTCCTGTCAGCAGACCGAGGGTCGGAAGATAGTTTTACTGTCAGCAGCACGACGAGGGACTCACGATCTGTTTGAGGACGGTGCTGCCCACGCTCGGCATGCCGATGCTCAGAGGGAGTTTGTGCGCGAGCCCTCTTCCGAACTCCACCATCTGCAGCTGGGCGGGGTCCCGGGTCCCCTCCAGGGCCACGGTGAGCAGAGCGCTGACCCCTGCACGCAAAAAACAAAACCACACTTTGTAAGTTTAGTGGGTTTAGGCCCTTAGGACATACCACAGACCGAGAGCTTCACTTATTACCTACTTTTTCCTGGTGTTTTCTGCAGGTGGGTGTGGCACATACACATTTCCTTTTTCCTGTATTTAGTAAACCCCAAATATGTTTGTTTTTCCAAGGAGCAAGTTCAACTATTTCATGTTTATGGATCACAATTTCTATATTGAATTCATTACTTTATGCTACAATAGAATCAAAGATAATTCAAATCAACCGTTCACCAAAATCAAGACATTAACAGCCTCTTTTAACGAGTGAAGGCGAGAGGGCCAGAAAGACGAAAGAAGGATAGAAGTGAAGAAAAACTAAAGAGCAAAGGTGAACAATCAAATGTTTTAGAATGACTCAAATAACCACTTTATAAAGAGGAGAATGAAACACGTACCAGACTGACGCAGCAGCTCTGCTTCATGCTCCAGTGTCCTCACGTCTTCATCCAGTCCGTCTGAGAAGATCACCAGCACCTGATGGACGAGGTTTGATTAATACAATATTTAATGTGAACGCACTTTAAGAACCACCTCATCCTGTTAGGTCAGCCCATTCATATAATCATACTATACTACAAACTAGAGATGTCCCGATGCGATCACGTGATCGGGGATCGGAGCCGATCACGTGATTTTCAAAAAATCGGGGATCGGGATTCTTTTTTTTTTATAATTTTTTTTTTTTAAATGTAATGTTACAAAACAAAAATGACCATGTTCACATCTTAAAGTCATCCTGAGGACTTAGTTTTGGTTTAAAATTACACAACATCATGTATGTGTTGCTTTCTTTGGGCTTGTTTTCAGACCTGGTTGCTTATTTCTCTGAAATCTGGCAACAGAGTGGGCGCAGTGTCTAATAGTAGCAGCAAGCTAACGAGAGGCTACGTTCAGCTGGTGACTCGGGACAGAGAAAATGTCAGGAGTTTGGAAGTATTATAAAATTGAAAGCGAACAACCGACACTTTCAGAGACTTTCAAAGAGAAACTGCCCCAGAACAGTGAAAAGGCCAACACAATAACAGCCAAATAGCTGAATTCATCGCGTTGGATGACCAGCCGTTATCTGTTACCTTTTTTTTCTCTTAATGCATCGCATAAAGATCGGATCGGGAAAAATCGGTATCGGCAGATTGTCAAAATCAAATGATCGGAATCGGATCGGGAGCAAAAAAAGGTGATCGGGACATCCCTACTACAAACCTTAACATTTGACTTCTTTTGACCTCCTTTCACTTCTTATTAAGAACCATCATTAGGTCAAAAACGTCACTAAGAAGTAGTGCTGCGTACCGGTACGCCGAACCGATACTGGACTTGTAAAAAGTTTCGGTTCAAGTCCGGTTAAAACCGGAACGTCAGGAACCGGTACTTGGACTCGCAAAAAAACTAGCACTTACGTATATTCTGGTGTCTGTGGTTATTTAAACATTCCCTGATAAACGTTATTCAGCGTCAATAAATGAGTGCTAATCCCAGTGTGCTCAGTGTACAACATCACATGTCATTTCACCTTCGATTCACGGTTTGAAAACGTAGCATTTCGCCACATGCTAATGCTAACCGGAAGTGAAGAATTTTCAGAATAAAAGTATTAAGTTAATAGTGTGAACTTCCGGTTTTTTCAGAATAAAACTGATTTAAATTAAATAGTGTATTTAATTCAAAATTACGCCATATCAACATTGATTTTAATTTCTAACAGTATGTATGTACATCACTATGTATGTAGTATGTACTGTATAATGTACACATGTAGAGTTGTGGAAAATACATGGTGCACAGACAGTACAGTACACTGACTGTACAGCCACTACCGTGTAGCCTATACTGTATAGTAGGTGTGTAACAGTGTAATGCGTATAGTCTACTCTACACTCTACCTTCCAGCAACGCTTTAGGGATTGAGGCTCAGTCAGCTCAGGGACTGTTTGGTTACTTTAGTTTGGTAAATGAAATAAAAGTTTGAACTTTGTAGTAGTTCACTGTAGTTGCTCTCATAAGTCATTTGTAGACTAAGTGGCAAAAAGTGTTATTTTTACATTTGTACTTTGTAGAGAAATGTAGACACAAGTTGGAAGGGAGCACAATAAACCTGATGAGTTTGAATTTGAGTTGATTATGAGTTAATTTTCAATTGATAATTAGCTCACAATAAGTTCACTTTAGTTACTCCACACAACTTGACACAAGCCATGGGTCAGGTACGGACTTGAACCTGAACCTCTGGACTTGAGTCCGGACCTGAACCTGAATGTGAGTCCAGGTACGCAGCACTACTAAGAAGTGTATTGCTAATGACGTTCGCCTCAGCCACAGCTTCACCTTTGTATTAACTGCAAATTAGAAAATGTTGTCGGCATAGCTAAAGACAGAACACTTCATTATAAACTGAAAGGCACGCAGACATCTGCCGAAGCCAAATGCATGATTTTTAAATGTTAGCAAAAAGTTAAAATATCGTTTGTATTCGCATTTGGATCCACTTCAAACGAAATGGGTTTTATACACCATTCTCAGTTTCATAAACGAGTGGACCCTGTAGTTTCCCCGTACACCAGACCCTAACACGCTGAAGATATCTCTCTTGGTGGAGGCAAGGCATGACAACTAAAATAGGGGTTGCCAGGTGTCTCTCACCTTCACATCAGCTTTGGACTTGTCCAAGAACCTCTTGCTTGAAGGAGTTCAGCATGGCCGTCTTGAAGTAAGTAGGCCCTGACATTCGCACTTCCATGACTTTGTCCACCACGTTCTTGCTGTAGGCTTCAAAGTCTGTGTCGTACAGGAACGCCCGTCACTACCACCCAGCACTTGGAAAGCGACCTTGGGCTGGATGGGAATCTGGGACCGACGCAGCAAAGGGTTTTCATTAATTCACCGAAGACACGGAACGGACGATTTCCGGCAGAAACCTCAGGAGGCATGGGTGTGGACCGCTGACCAGCTTCTTCTTCTCCCCTGCTGTTCTCCGAGAAATATCGAATCCCATGGCGATATCGATGCTGCAGTCTGTGGCAAAGGGACACGTGTATTTACCTTTACATAAGCTGTGTTTACATTCACATATTCTTAAGTGCAATGTTTAGGTGTTGCATTATGAAGAATTGTCTGAAAGCAGCAATATTTGACTAAAACTTCGGCAAACATTTTTTACGCTAACAGTTTTTTGATGATATGGATATTCCCATAACACATGACTGCATGTCTTAGTGTTTAAATTCACCAGTGGGGTATTTACTGACTTATTTATACGTTGTTGAGCAAAACAGTAAAATCTCAGTAAAAATAATGCTATAAAAAATTAAGAATAAAATAAATAGTGCAAGATCAGGTGTTTAAATAGTCTTATGGCCTGTGGAATGACAACCTCTTGTTTCCCAGTACGCAAACTCTACTTCTAACCATTTTGTTAACTACGAGATGACAGTAATACGTAGCCTTTACCCGTGACACAACTAAGCCCATTGTATTCCTCTCTAAACCAGTTGACGGAACAGTACCTAATTCTTTTTGCAACATTTGAATGGAAACAAAACTATTGAGATGCAAGGAGACACTTTTCAACTTACTCTGCTTGGGGGGCGAGGGGGTGTGGGGAGGGGGCGGTGTGGGGGGGTGTGGTTCTTGAGGAGGGTCGGGGGTGAAGGTGTGGGTGGGGTTGTTGAGGCGGGTCGGGGTGAAGGTGTGGGTGGGGTTGTTGAGGAGGCCTCGGGGTGAAGTCGTGGGTGGGGTTTTAGGGCGGGTCGGGGTGAAGGTGTGGGGTGGGGTTGTTGAGGAGGGTCGGGGTGAAGGTGTGGGTGGGGTTGTTGAGGCGGTCGGGTGAAGGTGTGGGTGGGTTGTTGAGGAAGGGTCCGGGGTGAAGTCTGGGTGGGGTTGTTGAAGGCCGGGTCGGGGTGTGGGGTGGGGTTGTTGAGGAGGGGTCGGGTGAGTCGTGGGTGGGGTTGTTGAGCGGGTCGGGGTGAAGGTGTGGGTGGGGGTTGTTGAGGAGGGTCGGGGTGAAGGTGTGGGTGGTTCTGGACCGGGATCATCGCATAAGATGTCGACCAAGTTTTGCTTGATATTTTTCAATCCGTTAAGTTCTGCACGTTCAAACAGCCTCTCCGGGTGCCAGTGATCTGCAAGAGCTCCAGGTCGTGAATGTCGCCAACGCCGATGGCAAACACCAAAATGTTATGTAACCTGAGATAGTCAGCTGCTTCCTCCACGTCGTCATGCGACCCCGCCGTCTGAGATCAACACCAGATTCTTCGGGACAACGCGACTGTCGTCAAAGTACTTGCTTATGTGAGCCAAGGCTTTCCCGAGGAACGTGTTTCCACCAGTGTATTCCAGGTTCTGGATGTGCCCGATCAAATCCTCCTTCCTGAAGTAGCTGTTGAGGTCAAACTCGTTCTGAGGCTTATCGCTGAACTGAGCGAGTCCGATACGCACCCGCTCTTTACTGATGGTAAAGCTGTTCACTACGCTCGCCGTGAAGTTTTTTCATCATGTCGTGATCTTCTGCATTAATGCTGCTCGACTGGTCGAGTAGGAAGATCAGGTCGGCCTGCTTTGCCTTACATGCTGACGGAGCAAAGCAAGAGGAAGACATAAGTCAACATGGCGGACATGGAAATATAAATAGACGAACATCAAATGGAATTTACAAAAGTACAAAGAAATTCACTGTAAAGCATAATTTGTATGTATTCAAATATGCCCTGCTTTTACTGCCTTTGTGATTCTTACTCCTTGACGCCGCACGCAGAAATGTTTTGAGCATCGAGAGAAACTAAATGTGTGGGATATCTACTTCTAAATTGTGGTCTTCAAATGATAAGTCATTTCCCGTCTTTCCTTGCTTTGCCCAAACCCTAAAGAGCTGGATTAGGGAAGCAATCAAGACCAACACTTTCGTTTCCAATATTTGTTGTAGAAGTGCTTTAAAGGTGGCGTAGTTACGTTTGAGAAACCGGCTCGAGATCGCTAGAATTTGAAAATACACAACCGGAGAAAATCTGCCACTTCCTCACAGAGCCCCTCCCCCAAACACACACGAACGCGCACATGACCAATGAGGGCACGAGATAAGTTTGTGCCCCGATGGAAGGCTGACAGGCAGGTAGGCCATCCAATCCGTTTAGCGTACTTTTTACAGTACCACGGCTTCTACAGATGACATTTTTTTATGGATTTGTTGTCAAAGCACTTCAGATATTCATTGCTATCGGGATGTTCAGAGCATTGCATGGAATATAACAAAAAGTGTATCTCGAGCCGGTTTCTGAAACTTACCTACCCCACCTTTAAGTGACCGAACATAAATACTGGTAAACTATACATTCAAGGTTTATGAACCATCATTCCAAACGGGCTTCATGTTTATTTTAGGGTTTGTTTAAAACATTTTCAATATTTGAAACCCTTTACACGATTATTGTAGGACGGTGAAGATCTAGGGGGGGCGTGTGGTGCAGTGGGTTGTGCGTAGGTGTTCGGATCAGGGGGGTCGCAGGTTCAAACCCCACTGCAGTCAGCATATCGTTGTGTCACTGAGACACTGATTGCCCACAGTGTTGAGGATGTGAGTCTCTTTGGATAAAAGCATCTAACAAGTGACTTGTGATGTAATCTTCGATCACGCTGAAGGACGTGCAGTAAGGAAGAACAAGAAAGTTGAAGGGGCGAATAACGATGGAATTGATTGAACACAATTCCTGATCTCTAAAAACAATTCCCTTTTGAAATGAAAGCCGTATCGTACAGTATGTGTCTTTGTGAGTTTTCTGGATTCAATTATTTCATACGTTTAGTGGATCTTTCGACAAAGACTTTGAATCTTAGCTCGGAAGATCGTGAACTTCTGTCCCACGGATGTGCACAGACCGCTCACCTCGTTTGGTGGCATTGCAGAGGACAGAAGACATGTTGTTGTGCAGAGTTCCTAGGGCCTCAAATCTGTCCACAAAGAAACTTCTGCCGGCGTTGCCAGCAATGGTCAACAGCTGATCTGGATCTGCTTCCTTCACTCCGACACTGATGACGGTGACGCCGTGTTCTCGCAGCTTATCCGCCGGACCCTTTAGGTTGGACGGTATGTTCGCAGGTCCGTCTGTGATCACTATGAGAATCTGAGGCACCTCCCGGCCTCCATGTTCGGCATTAAAGTACTCTAGAGAGTATCTCAAGGCTTCGTCTGTGTGGGTGCCTCCTCCTTCCGGCTTCACTGTTGGTATCGCTGCGAGAACTTTCCGTTTGGAGTCGTAGGTGCTCAGTTTAAAATGAGTGCGGGGTTCATCCGAGTAGGAAATAAGCCCGAAGCGAGTCAGGTTGGTGCCAACGGTGGTTTGGTTCACTATTGATGCCATAAACCTCCGCATGCTTTCATAATGAATTTGAGATATTCTGGAGCTGTCCACCAGGAAAATAATGTCGGATTTTTCCATTATACATCCTGGTTTAAAAGGAAAAAGAGGAAAAAGGAGAAGTTAGCAGAGACATTGGTTGGGAATTATTATGTTCTCGTAAAAAATCAATGCCTTACAATTACAACTGATTCTGAGAAAAGATGGTTTCATAAAATAAGCTTCACCGCAATATTTTCAGTACATATATGTTTTTTTCCCATTTTATTCCAATCTAATTAATTTCAGTAAACAAGACAAAATACTTAGAGTAGACTGAAAATAAGGATTGAGAAATATAAACTCTTGTTGCCAATGGTGGAATAGCACAGTAAGAACATTTACTTAAGTGTTGTACTATAGTTCTATTTAACTACTTTGTATTTGTTTTACTTTAATATATTATAGAAGGTTTATAGTGATAGAATGATATGATGGAGTACCGTACTAATTATGTACCCCGGATAGAAAATTGGTTCCACATTGACAAACCACAACGTTAAAATTATATGACATGTGTTGAAGTGTTCTTAAAGAACTCATGATACCCTACTGGCCTACTAGGGCATTGCGTTCCAAGAATGCAGGGTTGTTGGTTGTTCCTAGAGTCTCTAAAAGTACAATGGGAGCCAGAGCCTTTTCTTATCAAGCTCCACATTTGTGGAATCAGCTTCCAGTTTGTGTTCGGGCGGCAGACACCCTATCCGTTTTTAAGAGTGCGCTTAAGACCTTCCTTTTTGATAAAGCTTATAGTTAGGGCTGATTAGATTCAGCCCCTAGTTTTGCTGATATAGGCTTAGTTTGTCGGGGGACATCTTCCTTCTTCCTTCTCTCTGTCTGTACCTGTGTCCTCTCATGTTCCGATTAACCCAGCTTCCCCACATCTCTTTCTTTTGGTGTCTATATACGCCGGGATCCGGAGTCATGGATGATCCTGTTGCTGCGGTCCTGCCTGACTCTCATCATACTATTTCCCTGATGACTCCCACAGGATTGTTGACATCCTCGTGGATTCATCTTCCTATTATACACACATGCATTTCCAAACATTTGGTCTACCTACGCTGTAAAATGTATTATCTCTTCGATTTACACACGCCATCTATTGCACGTCTGTCCGTCCTGGGAGAGGGATCCCTCCTCTGCTGCTCTCCCTGAGGTTTCTCCCATGTTCCCTTTAAACTGTGGGGTTTCCTTGTACGATGTGAGGGTCTAAGGACAGAGGGTCTCAGGACAGAGGGTCTAAGGACAGAGGGTCTAAGGACAGAGGGTCTGAGGACAGAGGGTCTAACGACAGAGGGCCTAAGGACAGAGGGTCTAAGGACAGAGGGTGTCGTATTGTCATACTGATATTCTGTACACACTGTGAAGACCACTGAGACAAATGTAACATTTGTGATATTGGGCTATATAAATATAAACATTGATTGATTGAAGATAAAAACTGAATATTATTCTTTTATAATAATGTGAAAAGAAACATTTTGCATACTGATAACGTTAGATATTTGAAGTACATTCAGCTCAAACATTTGGTACTTCTAATTAAGCAACATTCTCAATTCAGATATTTTACTCGCAAGTTAGTATTTTTAGACCATTGCACTTGTATCTATATTTAAGTAAAGGTTCTGAGCACTTCTTCCACCATTGCTCTACTCCTAGTTGCTTGTGTTGACCTGCTCTTACCTCTCTCGCAAATCTTTGAGGAAACCTGGGCTTCCAAGTCCTTCAGCGCATCAAAGTCCTTAACAGAATAAACCCTGTGAGAATCACCGCTGATCTCCTTCAGCTGGGTGGGGTTGTGATTCTTCCCTCCGATGGAGTAGATCACAACCCCCTTTTCCCTCAGAGCCTCAGCAGGACCCCTGACGTTATCTTGTGCCTTGCCGTCTGTAATCACTATCAGATTCTGAATCATGCCAGGACGCCCTCCTCTGGCCGCATCGAAATACTTTGAAACCTCTGTGATGGCCTTTCCTGTGCTCGTACCTCCATTCATATGCTTCATATCATCAATGGCTCTCAAAATGTCAACTTTGCTGTAGTATTGGTTGAGGGGAAACTCCAGATTGTAGCTGGTACTGAACTGCATGACACCGACGTGCACCGTGTTCTTCCCGATGGCCGACTTGTTGATGACAAATTTCATGAAGTCTTTCATTTTCTGAAACTCTTCCTCATCGATACCCTTGGAGCTGTCAGTGAGGAAAAAGATGTCGCCCTGTATGTCTCTGCAGGCTGTCGACACAGAACACAGAAATGTTAATGAGGAGTTCCTTTTTTTGCCCTTCTCTTACTTTCATTGGGTATCATTTAGAAGGTATTTTGTTAACTTAGGTTCAGGAGCAGGGCAATTCCTCAATATGCAGCCAACACATCCGGCCACTGTTGTTTCCATTCTCTCAACCCACCCGCCCTCTCCCTTCCTCTCATACATTCCCCTTTCTACCTCATCATTAACCAAACCCATTCATCCCTCCACCCTTCGAACCATTCATCTTTTTATCCCCACACCCACCAATCCCTTCATCCCTACCTTCCCTCATCTCTAAATCCACCAAACGCTTCATCCCTACCTTCCCTCATCTCTAAATCCACCAATCGCTTCATCCCTACCTTCCCTCATCTCTAAATCCACCAATCGCTTCATCCCTACCTTCCCTCATCTCTAAATCCACCAATCCCTTCATCCCTACCTTCCCTTATCCCTAAATCCACCAATCGCTTCATCCCTACCTTCCCTCATCTCTAAATCCACCAATCCCTTCATCCCTACCTTCCCTCATCTCTAAATCCACCAATCGCTTCATCCCTACCTTCCCTTATCTCTAAATCCACCAATCCCTTCATCCCTACCTTCCCTTATCTCTAAATCCACCAATCCCCTTCATCCCTACCTTCCCTCATCTCTAAATCCACCAATCTCTTCATCCCTACCATCCCTCATCTCTAAATCCACCAATCCCTTCATCCCTACCTTCCCTCATCTCTAAATCACACCAATCCCTGTCATCCCTACCGTCCCTCATCTCTAAATCCACCAATCGCTTCATCCCTACCTTCCCCTCATCTCGAAATCCACCAATCCCTTCATCCACCTTACCCATCTCTAAATATAATCTAAAATCCACCAATCCATTCATCCCTACCTTCCCCCATCTCTAAATCCACCAATAACTTCATCCCTACCTTCCCTAATCTCTAAATCCACCAATCCCTACCTTCCCTCATCTCTAAATCCACCAATCGCTTCATCCCTACCTTCCCTCATCTCTAAATCCACCAATCCCTTCATCCCTACCTTCCCTCATCTCTAAATCCACCAATCCCTTCATCCCTACCTTCCCTCATCTCTAAATCCACCAATCCCTTCATCCCTACCTTCCCTCATCTCTAAATCCCTTCATCCCTACCTTCCCTCATCTCTAAATCCACCAATCGCTTCATCCGTACCTACCCTCATCTCTAAATCCACCAATCGCTTCATCCCTACCTTCCCTCATCTCTAAATCCACCAATCCCTTCATCCCTACCTCCCTCATCTCTAAATCCACCAATCCCTTCATCCCTACCTTCCCTCATCTCTAAATCCACCAATCCCTTCATCCCTACCTACCCTCATCTCTAAATCCACCAATCGCTTCATCCCTACCTTCCCTCATCTCTAAATCCACCAATCTCTTCATCCCTACCTTCCCTCATCTCTAAATCCACCAATCCCTTCATCCCTACCTTCCCTTATCTCTAAATCCACCAATCCCTTCATCCCTACCTTCCTTCATCTCTAAATCCACCAATCCCTACATCCCTACCTTCCCTCATCTCTAAATCCACCAATCCCTTCATCCCTACCTTCCCTCATCTCTAAATCCACCAATCCCTTCATCCCTACCTTCCCTCATCTCTAAATCCACCAATCGCTTCATCCCTACCTTCCCTCATCTCTAAATCCACCAATCGCTTCATCCCTACCTTCCCTCATCTCTAAATCCACCAATCGCTTCATCCCTACCTTTAACACCTAAACACCCTTTAAAAAAAGCGTCAATCTTCCTACCACCTATCACTATTATGATCGGTTATTAATGATATCTATCAACGTAACTTTTACAATTCTTGTTAGCTGCCATCTCTGAAGTATGAAAAGCGTCTACACTGTTCGGTCCTCTCTGTCTGGCCTCTTCTGTTAAACATGCCGTTAACTAAGTTTATGTTTCAAGGCTGGGTACGATATGGGAAAAAGCCCTTCTCTCGCTTCGTCCATCCATTTCAAAAAAAGTTTTTTCCTTACCTTCTTCAGAACAGATTTCTCTGATGATTTCAGTGTTGATGGATTCCAAGGCATCGAAATTTCTGACGAAGATAGTCCTCTTGGGGTCTCCTGCAATCTCTTCGAGCTGAGTCTGGGATGTATCTTTCACCCCAATGGCGTAGATAATGATTCCCTGCTCCCTCAGTTCTTCTGCAGGAACCTCCACCTTATCATGGGACTCTCCATCTGTGACGACGATCAGGTACTTTGGGGCTTCGTGACCACGCGTGGCCGCCGCTCTCTCAAAGAGTGGGCCCATGTGTGAAAGTGCTTTTCCTGTAAACGTCCCACCTCCTAAGCGACGTATAGTGTCGATGGCATTCACCAATGACTTTTCATCGGAGTAGGTTGTCAGATCAAATTCATCAGTCGGGGAATCAGAATATTTCACGAGCCCAATGCGGACTTGTTGTGGCCCAATTTGGAATTGTTCTATAAACTTGTAGAGGAAGTTCTGCATTTCTGCGAAGTCTTTCCATGAAATGGTTCCTGAGTCATCCATGAGGAAGAAGATGTCTGCTTCATCCGTTTTTACACAAACTAAATTGGAAAACAATAAGACGACGTTATTTTCACATATTCAACAAGAGAAAGGTTAAAAATTAACATTCATTTGGAAATATTTGAGTTAAATACAAAAAGATGGCTCTTCAAGGGGAAAGTGCCATTTTAAATCCCCATAGCACAAACAAACCAAATAAATCTAGGAGATTTCTGTCTTTCACAGTTCATTGAGGGTCAAAGTGTATTATTGATCCACAAATCCCCTTCTCATTTTAACTTTAACTTTATTTAATTCGCTCTACAACATGAATAAAAATGTAGTTTTTAAAGTTGACTTTTTGTGTTTATGGTATTTCCTGTAAGACCAGAAATTGTAAAACTACAGATTGTAAAAGTAGTTATACTACAGTGCAGAAATACCATCATCAACGTATACTCAAATGCAACATTATGAAAATACTCGAGTAAAGTCCAGCGCATAGCTTAAGTTATATACTTTCCACCAGTCCCAAAGACAACTCCAACAAACAAACAAAAAACTGTTTCAAACCTTCTTTGGTTTCCATTTTCATTGGGACTGCTTTGGCAATGATGTTTTTGCACAGGATTCTCTGCAGGGTCTGCTTCAGGTGCGTCAGCTCGGTGAAACTTTTCCGGGTGAAAACGTGCTGATCAGGAGGGTGTGAAGCTATTTCCAAGAGTTCGCTCTCGATGGCATCTTTTATCCCTAAAGCGTAAATGGTAACACCGGTTCGACGCAGAGTAATTGCTGCTTCGCTCACTTCATCCATGGATTTACCGTCAGTGATGACCACCGCCACCTGTTGGACACCGTTTTCTTTCCTGCAGCCCTTCTCTTTAATAAAGACGTTTTCCCGAGTGAAATTCAGGGCCTCTCCAGTATTCGTACCGCCTCCATTGTAAGGCAGGATATTGATGTACTCGAGCAATTCGTCCTTGTTGTTGAATGAGTTGAGGAAGACCTGTGGTGTGGAGACATCGTTGTATGTGACAATGCCCACTCTGACTCTCTTCGGACTTACATCCAAGCTGCTCACGACCAAGTGCAGGAAGTTGCGCATGAGCCGAAAGTTTTCATTTCCAATGCTTCCCGACTCGTCAACGATGAACACGATGTCTGCCACCGTGGCTCCTTTGCAATCTGTGAAAGGAGTGTAACTTGAGTCATCTGCTACAAAGGGACTTTATTACAGGTATACTTGTAGCCAGCGACGTAGCAGAGCCTCACCTGTCACTCTCCAATGTAATGAACAAATACAAAATAATAATAATAATATTAAATTAATAAATGAGTGCCCGCGCACTAAGGTAAAGTCAAGGAAAGACCACAACTGTATTGCAAATGGGATTTTACTAAGAGAGAAAAATCCAATATTTAAATGAAACTACATTTTTTGTGTATCCTTCTGTTGAACAGTCTGTTTAAAATGAATCGAAACATCAGACTAAAAAAGCTTTGGAAAATAACAGAATATTTCGATTAAGGTCAAAATATAATATTTGTAAATATGAGTCAGTGCCTCCGACCATGAACCTCGCCGCACGTCACTGCTTCTAACAGAGGGCAAAGCAGTAAGCATAATGTTGTGTTCTGCGATTAGAGGTGGCTCGGACTTCAATAAAACTATGAATGCTAGTTTTCTGTAGCCGTCCACTTCTAGATGCTAACTGAAAAACTGCTAGTAGGATGGTTGGGATTCTCACCTTCAGTAATGATCTCCTTTTTCTCAGTCAAGAAGACATCCTCCAAAATTAACACGTTTGCAGTATTATATGCATAGTCAGGACTGGCAAACGATTCGATTGATTCCATACTTGCACCTGCACTCATTCCTATAAGAGTTACCCCCGATGATTTGATCAATTCAGCGTCCCTATACACGGAGCGTTTGGGGTCTTCTGCACTCATAACAACCAGATACTGTCGGGAGCCTTGATGCGCGCGGCCCCCGGCCTCACTGGTAAAAAGGTGGGTGTTGGCGTTGATCAGGGCACCGCCCAGGTCAGCTGGTTTCTTGGTGTTTGGGCGCAGGCGGAAACGCTTGACAGTTTCGATGGTTTTCTGTTTGTTTTTAAATTTCTCAAGGGAGAATTCGACCTTGGTATCTTCACGGTACTGGCCCAAACCAATACGGTAGGTGGACGCTGAGGCATTGAGACGATCGATCAATTCAACCAAGTGAGATATGACCTCCGGGACCATTCGTGGAGCCATGCTACCGTCCAGCATGAAGAAGATATCTGCAAACCTGTCTGTCAAGGCTGGAAAAGAGACAACATTATTACTTTTTCTTACATTACAGTCAAGATGTCAGTATACTCCAAAGAGTATGGCTAGTAGGATATGCACTAACATTTTGTATTTTCAGATATTTTCACATTAAGCTAACTTTGAAACTTTCCAAGCTCTCATGTTGTACCACAAGCAGGCGCAGCACCATGCATTCCCATTACTCCCTTTGCATAATTCATCATGTCTAGCCACGCTCTTTGATGGCTGCCATTGAATGAGCTATTGGGAATATGTATACTTTAAAAACTGGTTACCAAAAAGGACTGCATGATTGTAACAGCAGGAAACTTATTAAAATCAGTAGATCTCATCTTTAAATACCAAAACCTAATTTGCCCGCTTAGAAATATAAACTTTATTGCAATCAAATGGACTATTATGTGATGTTTTCTCCAATCCTTTGCCTTACCTTGCTTCTGATCCTCCACTGAGATGCACACAGTTTTCAGCAGACGGTCTTTCAGCGTCTTCAGAGCCGCGTAGTTACTGATGTAGGACCGGAAGCGCTCTGAAGGCTGGTTGGCGATGGACTCGAGCTGCTGCAGGTTGGCTGCTCCCACCCCGATGCCAAACACGATGACACCCTGCTTCCTCAGGCGCTGGGCGGGTGCGACCACATCGTCCGTGGAGTCTCCATGCGTGATAACCACAGCGATCTGAGGCACCCTTTGGCCGGCTCGGCTCCCCGCTTCCTCCGTGAAGTACTGCGTCCGGAGGAAGTCGAGGGCCTTGCCTGTTTCTGTGCCTCCTTCTTGGTAGGGCATCTTTTTAACTGCGATCATCAGGGATCTCTTATCCACGTGATCCTTCAGCAGAAACTCCTGGTGAGTGTCATCGCTGTGCTGAGCCACGCCGATACGAACCTTTTTCCAGCCGATGTTGAGGTCCTTGATGACACTGCTGAGAAAACCTTTGACCTTCACGAAGTTCTTCTTGTCGATGGATCCGTCCACCAGGAAGACGATGTCGGCCACGGTGGCATTTTCACAATCTGGACAAGGGGAAGAAAAAGTTCAGCTCCGGGGACGTAAACATGTGTTCTGTTTATTGACAGCTCAAGTCTGAAACATTTCTTGCATCACAGCAGCAACAACAAAGACACATATTTAAGGACAAATTAAACAGATATCATTATGATCACTGAAGACAAAATGTTTAAAGAGGCCCCATCATGCTTTTTGGGGGTTTCCCTTCCCTGTTCTTTGTTAGGGTAAAAAACATGCTGCAAAAGGTTTTTTAACAAAAGCATTTTATATAACCCTTTTTTTACCAGAGGACTAAATAATGCACATCGTGGCGTTTAATGCCGAGACATTACAAGGCAAACAATAAATAACAATAAATAGATTTAGCTCCGTTACCGTTCTTCGTTATTTAGCCAAGCAGGATTGTGCTGCCCACAGGCTGCTAACAGCTAACTGCTAACTGCTAACAGCTAACAGCTAACAGCTAACAGCTAACCGCTAACAGCTAACTGCTAACAGCTAACCGCTAACAGCTAACAGCTAACATTAACCAGCTCTCTATCTGCAGATTTGTTGTTCACAAAGTTTTATTATCAAATAAATAATAGGCTGTGTCCATCAATTGTACATTTACTGCATCGCGAACATATTTTCGATGATCCCAGAGAGGCCGTTAGTCTTGATCCTGCAAGGGGAAGCCTTTTTTGGTCAGAGTTTATATTTCCCAAAGATCCTCATTAGTGAGTGAGGATGCAGGTCCCTCCCCTCAGAGACTTCATCACCTCTTCAGGGACCGGTTTCCCCTCAGCTGTTTGCGCCAACACATTTCCTTCAATTCCTAGAAAGTCTCAAGCATGCATAATGTCTTGGCTGCAAAGCATTCTCGGACATGTCCAGATGTTTCCAATGATCAGGTTTCAGAGTGGATTAATGGGAGGTTAAAGATAACAGTGTCTGGAAGACATCAAATAAATCTGGTCGACTGTTGGCTGTTTATTGAGCTTCAAAACTATTAACAGGCGCACTTTAATGTTATGTCAAACAACGTTTTTGTCCTTAGATCTGTTGCATATAAAGGAGACTATATTTCTGGAAAAAAATATTTACAGTACCAGAGAAACACATACTGATATACACCTGAACATGAGCAGGAGAGGACTCTTTAAAGTAGAGACACTACATACTGATATACACCTGAACATCAGCAGGAGAGGACTCTTTAAAGTAGAGACACTACATACTGATACACACCTGAACATCAGCAGGAGAGGACTCTTTAAAGTAGAGACACTACACACTGATATACACCTGAACATCAGCAGGAGAGGACTCTTTAAAGTAGAGACACTACATACTGATATACACCTGAACATCAGCAGGAGAGGACTCTTTAAAGTAGAGACACTACATACTGATATACACCTGAACATCAGCAGGAGAGAACTCTTTAAAGTAGAGACACTACATACTGATATACACCTGAACATCAGCAGGAGAGGACTCTTTAAAGTAGAGACACTACATACTGATATACACCTGAACAGCAGCAGGAGAGGACTCTTTAAAGTAGAGACACTACATACTGATATACACCTGAACATCAGCAGGAGAGGACTCTTTAAAGTAGAGACACTACACACTGATATACACCTGAACATCAGCAGGAGAGGACTCTTTAAAGTAGAGACACTACATACTGATATACACCTGAACATCAGCAGGAGAGGACTCTTTAAAGTAGAGACACTACATACTGATACACACCTGAACATCAGCAGGAGAGGACTCTTTAAAGTAGAGACACTACATACTGATATACATCTGAACATCAGCAGGAGAGGACTCTTTAAAGTAGAGACACTACATACTGATATACACCTGAACATCAGCTGGAGAGGACTCTTTAAAGTAGAGACACTACATACTGATATACACCTGAACATCAGCAGGAGAGGACTCTTTAAAGTAGAGACACTACACACTGATATACACCTGAACATCAGCAGGAGAGGACTCTTTAAAGTAGAGACACTACACACTGATATACACCTGAACATCAGCAGGAGAGGACTCTTTAAAGTAGAGACACTACATACTGATATACACCTGAACATCAGCAGGAGAGAACTCTTTAAAGTAGAGACACTACATACTGATATACACCTGAACATCAGCAGGAGAGGACTCTTTAAAGTAGAGACACTACATACTGATATACACCTGAACAGCAGCAGGAGAGGACTCTTTAAAGTAGAGACACTACATACTGATATACACCTGAACATCAGCAGGAGAGGACTCTTTAAAGTAGAGACACTACACACTGATATACACCTGAACATCAGCAGGAGAGGACTCTTTAAAGTAGAGACACTACATACTGATATACACCTGAACATCAGCAGGAGAGGACTCTTTAAAGTAGAGACACTACATACTGATACACACCTGAACATCAGCAGGAGAGGACTCTTTAAAGTAGAGACACTACTTACTGATATACACCTGAACATCAGCAGGAGAGGACTCTTTAAAGTAGAGACACTACATACTGATATACACCTGAACATCAGCAGGAGAGGACTCTTTAAAGTAGAGACACTACATACTGATATACACCTGAACATCAGCAGGAGAGGACTCTTTAAAGTAGAGACACTACATACTGATATACACCTGAACATCAGCAGGAGAGGACTCTTTAAAGTAGAGACACTACACACTGATATACACCTGAACATCAGCAGGAGAGGACTCTTTAAAGTAGAGACACTACATACTGATATACACCTGAACATCAGCAGGAGAGGACTCTTTAAAGTAGAGACACCACATACTGATATACACCTGAACATCAGCAGGAGAGGACTCTTTAAAGTAGAGACAACTACACACTGATATACACCTGAACATCAGCAGGAGAGGACTCTTTAAAGTAGAGACAACTACATATTGATATACACCTGAACATCAGCAGGAGAGGACTCTTTAAAGTAGAGACACTACATACTGATATACACCTGAACATCAGCAGGAGAGGACTCTTTAAAGTAGAGACACTACACACTGATATACACCTGAACATCAGCAGGAGAGGACTCTTTAAAGTAGAGACACTAACATACTGATATACACCTGGACATCAGCAGGAGAGGACTCTTTAAAGTAGAGACACTACACACTGATATACACCTGAACATCAGCTGGAGAGGACTCTTTAAAGTAGAGATCATCATCATCACTGCGCCTCTCTATTTCATACTATTTCCAAGGTCTTTTAGAAGTAACATTTACGTGATCGCTTATTTAAAAACGTGTTTAAAGACCCACCTGTCGTCAGAGCAGCGATGCCAGAGAAATACGCTGCTACGATAACGCAGAGGAAACATTCTCGTTCTTCCCTTCATGTTTGGACGCTTCGTGGGTGCCTCTCTTCCTACAACAAAAACATAGCAGAGGTATTTCAGAACATGTTTTTTGTAAGTTCCAGGAAATACACATAAAACAAACCTTTGTACGAGAGCTTGCATTGAGTAGAACGTAACGGTCTATAAAACAGTGAGTCAGAGGAACGTGTTTAAGTGGATTTTAATCTCTTCAGCGTGTTGCTCTGGACCAGCTTCCCTAAAACAGAATATACCACATATTGTAGAAGATTCTTTGAAACTTTATTTAAAAATGGGAAAGTGTTAATATTCATATCAGATACAATTCCAAACAAAGTGAATACGTTTCAAACATAGATATTGGTACCATGTTACTTCAAGGGTTTTCCGTGTCAGTTTCACGGGGTCGACTTTTGCCTCCATTGTCTTAAAGGTCGTGGCATTTTGGAACGTTTAAAGAACTGGTGCATAAAGCTGCTGTTTTTCAATCTGAAATCAGACCAGATTGAAATGCACACAATATTCATCAACGTCTTCTAACATGAGAGAATAAAGATACTGCTGTTCCCAAGGCAACCCTACAGCTCTGGGTGATCTTCAATGACCCTGAACACAACACAAGAGTTGGTGTGTAGCATTACGTTTTTGTTTAACGCATATTTTGTTCTTCAAAATCACATTTTTCGGTCCTCGAACGCACATTTTAGGGCATTTTGAGATTTGTTGAGACATTTTTTCCCGTTGCACTAGTTAATACTAACACGAAAACATATTGGCACTACAAAGAATACACATCTGGTTGCAAGACAAGTAAGATAAAGAGTGCACAATAATTAATTTGATAAATTACAAACATCAGAGAAAAAACTATTTACAAAAGTGTCTTTGTGTTATCTGTGTTTTATGAGTTTTATGTTTGGGTTTCATGTCAGCACAACCGGTAATCCCAATAGAGTGGAAATTGTTTAGTCTGGTGAGATTTAAATACACAAACGATCAAAACTTTAACAGTATCTAGAGTTGAGATGGACGATTTTGCAGGGATCTAGCTATGGGCGAGTTTTTCTCACTCGTTCTGTCACTTCCTTCTTCCTTCTCTCTGTCTGTACCTGTGTCCTCTCATGTTCCATTAACCCAGCTTCCCCAAATGTCTCTCTTTTTGGTGTCTATATAACGCCGGGATCCGGAGTCATGGATGATCCTGCGGTCCTGTGTCCCTGCATCGTGAGCCCTGGATCTTGAGTCGTGGCTGTGGTCCTGGATCATAGGTCCTGATGGATATCCTCGTGGATTCATCTTCCCTATTATACACACATGCATTTCCAAACATTTGGACTACCTATGTTGCAAATGTATTATCTTTTCAATTACACACGACATCTATTGCACGTCTGTCCGTCCTGGGAGAGGGATTATATATTACATTACATTACATTGCATTTAGCTGACGCTTTTATCCAAAGCGACTTACAATAAGTGCATTCAAACCAACAAAATACAAACTTGAAGAAAACAGAATCATAAAGTACATCAGGCTTCATAGAGCAAAAACATTTCAAGTGCTACTCAACTGGCTGTAGATAAGCCAGTCCTTTATTAGTATATAAGTGCTTTGTTAATAGTTCTATCGCTTAAAGTGGAGTCGAAAGAGAGATGGAGTTTTCAGTCTGCGCCGGAAGGTGTGTGAGCTTCTGCTGTCCTGATTCAATGGGTGAGCTCATTCCACCATCTTGGACGCCAGGATAGCAAACCCACGTGTTTTGCTGATGGGAACTTGGGTCCCCCTCGCAGCGAGGGTGCAGCGAGTCGTTTGGCTGATGCAGAGCGGAGAGCACGTGCTGGGGTGCACGGTTTAACCATGTCCTGGATGTAGGAAGGGCCAGATCCATTCGCAGCATGGTAGACCAGCCAGGAGGGAGCTGCAGTAGTCTAGGCGTGAGGTGACGAGAGCCTGGACCAGAACCTGCGTGGCTTTCTGGGTCAGCTGGGGACGCATCCTCCTGATGCTGTAAAGCGTGTATCTGCAGCAGCGGGTTGTAGCAGCGATGTTTGCAGTGAAGGACAGGTTGTTATCTAGGGTCACACCCATAGTCCTTGCAGTCGGGGAAACAGCAGAGGGGCCGATGTTGATAGTCAGGTCAAGAGTGGGACAATCTTTTCCCGGAAGGAAAAGCAGTTCAGTTTTGTCAAGGTTGAGCTTGAGGTGATGAGGCAGACATCCACTGAGAGATGTCGGCTAAACAGCAGAGATGCGAGCGACGACCTGGGTCTCTGAGCGGGGAAAGGACAGAATTAATTGGGTGTCGTCAGTAGTGCTGTAGCGACGCGTCGACATCGTCGACGACATATTTCCGCGTCGACGCGTCGCTACACACACGTGGGTGTGTAAACAAAGCAACAAGCAGTTCGCAATCGCACTTCAAACACAATGGAGACTGAAACGGCTACCACCTCCTCCTCACAGGATTGCGCACGAAGCCCTCAAACGAAACATCTCGCCCTAGGTCTTCAAAAGCATGGGAATATTTTAAAGTTAGTCCAAAACGCAAAGATATTGTCATTTGCAGTCTTGCCAAATGGAGTTGGCATATCACACAAGCACAACGGCTATGTTGGAACATTAAAGCGGCAGCTAGCTGTGGTGGCTACCATTAGCAGCTAGCATTTGCTCTCCGATTTTTACATAAAAATGGAATTATGGATTATAAATGCAATAATTTTTTTATACAGACGTTAAAAACCTATGGATTAACCGATTCAGCCGCGTTTTTTCTCATTTAATGCCATTGAACACGTCTTTTGATCAGATTGACAGCTACGGTGGTGAGACGATCTCCCTAGAAGCTCTGTAAAGGTACGTGTTGTGATGACTGTATTTGCTTCCCCTGTCGCGAGTCCGGATCACTCAGTGCTGATACTATATACCTACATAATCTGTGGAGTCTCAGCTTTAATCGGATATCTTGTTTGTGCAGCTACGATGAGTAATAAGGGTACTTTTATCTTGAGTTCTGTGTCCGTTAGCATTTTTCGCTCATGGGTCATTTAGATGCTTCTTATGAGACTTGTGTTTTGGTAAACATGGTTTGTATCGTCAGTTAGCTGAGATTATTTCCGTTAATCTGAACACACATTAATAGTTTGTTAAATATTAAGATCTTCTGAGACACAGTATCGTGACATTTTTTTTTTTACATTACGTTTTTTATACATTACGTTTTTTATGAATTGAACAACAGAAAAATAATCGTTAGATTAGTCGACTAATCGATCAAATAATCGCCCGATTAATCGTTTCCCCCAGCACTAGTCGTCAGCGTAGCAGTGGTATGAAAAACCATGCGGGCTAATGACTGATCCGAGCGAGTTTGTGTACAAGGAGAAGAGGAGGGGACCAAGAACAGAGCCCTGAGGGACCCCTGTAGTTAATTGACAAGGGTCGGACTCGGATCCCTCCTCTGTTGCTCTCCCTGAGGTTTCTCCCATGTTCCCTTTAAACTGTGGGTTTTCTCTGGAAGTTTTTCCTTGTACGATGTGAGGGTCTAAGGACAGAGGGTCTAAGGACAGAGGGTCTGAGGACAGAGGGTCTGAGGACAGAGGGTGTCATATTGTCATACTGATATTCTGTTCAAACTGTGAAGTCCACTGAGACAAATGTAACATTTGTGATATTGGGCTATATAAATAAACATTGATTGATTGATTGACTCAAGGGCACTTTTGGGCCAGATTTGTAAGTCATTTTGATATAATGAAGGCATCGAGAGAACGCTGACTAACGTTGCTACTCAAATCATCTAAATCACGTGAAAAGAGTGAATATGATGGGATTTAGAGCAGGTTTAAGATGTTTGTTTCAGTAGTTTTTAAAGACCCTCTACACTCTGTCACATACACAGCCATTATGGAATCTGAAACATTCTGAAAAATTTACAAAACTTAAACTGTGATTTTAGAAAAGCTGTTCCATCTGTCAAAAAAACCTTCAAGTCGAATAAAGTTGAGATTCTGGGGAGCAGTTTAAACTTTGGATCTTTTTTCTACATTAAAGTATGACGAAGCAGTATCACCGGAAAGTTGGATGATTTTTAGCTCCGTCGATTTCCCATTCATTCCTATGGGGGAAACGTTTGCAGCTTTTTGCGGTTGTGTGAAAACAGCTTGGTGAATCTCTTAGAAAATACGATAAGTAGCACGTCTAACTTTAAGGTGGAAGATAAGGAATAAGATGAAGAAGTATGCAGGATTATACGTGTGCTGCCGTGCCATGCAGTCACACACAATGCTCAACATCCTTCAATGATCCCTTCCCTTACAGCAGTGTTTCTCAAACTTGTTCAGACCACTTAGCCAATAATAAAACACTCGCGGACCACCTAACTCCCCAAATATCGTAAATAAAATAATACGCCTGCTTACCACTCCAACAGTATATTACAAATTACAGCCTAATGATGACAGCTTTGTGTGAACTTCTCTATCGCTCGTTCACACATTAAATCGACAATACAAAACAACTACAGATTCTACAAGCATGTTGTTCATATGCGGTTCAAACGGTAAATGCTGATAGATTTGACACATCATATGAAACGTAGACTCTTCACTTTAGCGCTGGACTTACTGCGTTCAAGCCGAGCTTCGCAGCTTTCAGCCGGGTGGTTGTTAGACAGCGAACCACTCCCCTGGGACTCAGTAACGCACACAAATCACTTGTTGCTGCTGAATCACCTGCGTCAGGACGAGGCACCTTGACTGTCGCATCAGATTTTCCATTTAATTTTCTTTTAACTGACCCTGTCTTTAGCCATCGATCCATCTTGTCAGTTGACCGTTCTTTTGTTTATTTTTTTAGTTGACCGCTCAAATTGACCGCGCAGATCATTTATGACATAAGACGTAAAACGAACCTACCTACGTACCTACGCAGGGGCGCCGCCAGGGATTTTGGGACCCATGAAAATATATCACATTGGGCCCCACCACCAGGCACAGGCCACTTTGTTTATAAATTACCTCGAGGGCCGGACCAAATGGTCTAGCGGTCCGTATATGGCCCGGGGGCCGGAGGTTCCCCACCCCTGCTTTAATATAATAACATTAGTATTAATATCATAACCAAAATACAGACTGATCACTCAATGCTTCAAACTGTCCATCATCCTAAATAGACTAAAAGCAGTTTTTTGTTTTATATAAATCATTGGCTATGTGGGGAAATACTGTTTGAAATGTATAATTTAAATTAGATGTTAGCTTTTTGTTATATATATATATATAATACAATATATATTGTATTCCAGTCTCCCTTCAGATATGTCATTCAACACAATGCTGCTCACCTCCTTCAGTTGGGAGAAAAGCTGGTTCAGGTTCAGCCTTATGGGGGGACAGGGCTGCTCAGCCTAGAGATGGATCTGTGGGTCCTGGCACCAGGGGGGGGGGGACAACTGATTTAGTGAATAGGCACTAAAAATGTGCCTGCATGTATTAAAGGTAGGGAGGTAAGAATGGAGAAACAAGCTCGAAGCGCTAGAATTTGAAAATACACAACGGAAAAAAATCTGCCCCTTCCTTCAGAGTTCCTTAGAGAGCCCCTCCTCCAACGAACGCGCACATGACCAATGAGGGCACGAGATAAGTGTGTGCACAGATGGAAGGCTGACAGGCAGGTAGGCCATCCAGTTATTTTAGCCGGGCCAGCTCAGATGATTGGTCGTGCTTTTTACAGCGCCACACGGCTTCCACAGATGACATGTTTGTATGTATTTGTTGTCAAAGCACTTCAGATATTCATTGCTATCGGGATGTTAAGAGCATTCCATGGAATATAACAAAGTGTTTCTGAAGTTAATTACCTACCATACCTTTAAATATCAGCTAAAAGAGCAGTGAAATTAAAGACCTCTGAATTTTCTGTAAAGATATTAACATTACTTAATGTCAGCTTAGTAAACAAAAACACATTAGCTAACAGACTAATTTCCACCACTCATGGACCACACACACCTTTTCTTGTGAAAAACTGGGTGACATGCTGTCGCCCTTTAGTCCCTCTCTCTTGTCTTTCTCTCCTTTCTCGTCTTTTCTTAGAGCCTGACTTTGTTGGTCGTTGAGACATGGTACAACACAGTATGTAGGCTAAGTACTAGCATCACATGCTTTCACTCTCTGCAAGTGCCGGTGCCGCCCGCACCGCGTTGGGAGGCAGGACCAAACCATTACACGTAAATAGAAGGGGTGTACAGAGGCTTTGGGTAATTGACTTTTGGAAGAAAGAAAATAAGTTAAATGAATCGTACATTTAGTGAGTAATTTATCAATATAATCTATTAATGTTAATATTGAGGCTTGATGAAAGGTTACTTACATATGTTTTCTTAATGTTCTGTACATTTTGGGGCCCATGTCAGTCACGGGCCCTTAGAATCGTCCTAACTTTTCACCCCCCTACGCTAGGGTAAACCAACCGTTCTCTTTTGCCCCGGACATGTCCTCTTTTCACGCCCTGTCCGGGTTTCGCGGACCGTTTGCATGTACTTACATTGACTGGCGCATTGCAACAGAATACTACGGTACTCTGTGCGTGTGTGCCGTGATCCCTGAGTCTGAAGCTTTGTGGGCAGCTCTACATCTACGCTGACACAAAACAGAGGAAGGGGACAGAGCGGACCGCAGCTCACATTCACAATGCCAAAGCGCATGTACTTTTACAGATGAATTGCAGAAGACATTCCAAATGTACCGACCCGGTCGGAAACAAATAGGAGGCGGAGTGCACCGTGTGCAAAGCTTGCACATACCGTGTGTCCAATAAAGGTGCAGGCGATCTTAAGCGCACATGGACACAGACACACGTAGGAAAGCTGTGCAAGGTGAGAGTTTGTTGACAGACTTCTTTGTTAGACAGGCAAAACAGAGGATGCTGTAAATGAGCGGGGGGTGCGTAACTTGCATTTCACACCGAAACATCACAGCAGCTACAGATCTATGGAATCAAGTGCCTTGCTACAAAAGCATTTCCAGGACTCTGACACTGCCAACAAATGCAGTAGTGCGCGCACTAAAACCCGAAGCCATTGTCAATGGTGTTATAGCGCCCAACGCGATCGATGTCGCACATGAAGCACTCAAAGAAATGCAAGTACGGTGGTGTTTCTTACAGACGGGAGTAACCACGGCAACACACCTCTCCCTCCCTAACCACGGAGCAGGGAAAATATTCCCAATCATAATCCAGTACTTAGGCGCATTCACACTGCGGTACTTTTCCCACAAAGGTTCATGCGAACTTAGTTCATGCGAACTCTTTAGTTCTCATGAACTAAGTACAGATCGCGTTCACACCAGAAAAAGTCGCCTGAGGGAAGATTAGGCAAATGAAGCCGCTGACGTCACTTCTTCTCTTCTGCTTTGGTTTACTGGCAGGGCCGCAAACCACTTCACGGCGTATACTGCCACCCGGAGTCCCCGGCCGGAAGTCCCCGGAGTTGGGGGAAGGCTTCAGTAGAACTGCTGGAGTACCCAGCAGCTTCTACTGAAGCCTTCCGAGTAAATCGACAGAACGCCGCACACCTCCTCATCTCCACCGCTCCCATGTTTTATTTTGTGTTGCCATAAGTTAGTCTCTCTGCGTTTCTGCGCTGGGCTAATGCTAATAATGCTAATGCGAGGATAATAAATGGCGGCTTCACAAACTTTTTGGGGAGTTTTACGGGGCGTGGTTTGCAATCCGCCCAGCCAATCAGGAATATAGCTCTCTAGCAGGGACTTTCGAGGGGGTAAAAACAATAGAGTCTGGCTGCAGACCGCAGCAAGGAGGCGTTTCCTATAGGGGCGTTTCCTATAGGGGCGTTTCCTATAGGGGGCGTTTCCTATAGTGAACGACGGGAGCCGGCTCTCGCCCGCGAACGAGCCGTTTTTTGTTTTGTTTTTGCGGAGGGATCTAGATCGGCATGAAGGCACATTATGCAATG
Organism: Pseudochaenichthys georgianus; assembly: GCF_902827115.2. Lineage (NCBI taxonomy): Eukaryota > Metazoa > Chordata > Actinopteri > Perciformes > Channichthyidae > Pseudochaenichthys > Pseudochaenichthys georgianus. Next base: position 117,315 of record NW_027263196.1, read on the forward strand.
TGGACATTATCCCGCTTATTACACACGGCCACATTCTCAACAAAGTAACGACATGACTCCCAATAATAATTTAAATGCTTTTTATGGATTTAGAAAAAGATTTATTGATTTAAAAAATAGTTTTTTGTATTGATTTAAATTGCCATGCATCCGCTAAGAAAAGTAGTCCGTTGTTACCGTTAGAACTAACGTAACAACGGCAGGAACTGCTTCTATAGTGATTTTGAGGAGCTTTTTGATTACAGATTTGAAAACATCGTTGCTTGCTTTAAAAGTAGCACAATTCATTATGTCAGACCTTGAAAGATATCCCTGCCCCTAATGCCAAAAGTAACTGGCAACTGCATATGTGTCGCCGTTTGATGTCTATGTCTGGACCGCTGCGTAAAAAGGAGGGTTTCTGACCCATTACTTCTCTTCTTACTTCTATAAGAATAAAACACGGAGGACGGAGATCTCTTTTGTCCCCCTCTTCTCCCCGCTGCAGCCTAGCAGTTGATCTCAAAGCACGCTCCCATCTCCTGCAGGGAGAAAAACTATATTTATATACTTTATATAGGTTGATACAGTAGCCCCTTTTTTAAAATAGTTGTTATAGGTGTTGCCATCTGTTTTGTGTAGCGTGGTTCTAGAGAGTTACACGGTCTGTAAATGCAATGAAAACAATTTGGCCACAGCAAATAATTTATATTAAACATGTAATTTTTACTTTGAATACTTTAGTACAAAGGATGTCTTGAATAATTTAAGTGATATATATGTACACATATAAATCATTAGTCAAAACAGCGCTACATTTGATTTAATTAAAATGTATAATATGTGGTAAACTGAAGAGCCCTTTGGGAGCTGAAAGAGCCGGCTCTTCTTGGTGAGCCGAATGATCCGGCTCAGCAAGAAGAGCGGAATTCCCATCACTAGAACAATGACTTCTTCTGCGAGGATTTATAAAAGCAGCTGAATAAAAAAAAGTTAGGAAACGCCCCTATAGGAAACGCCTCCTTGCTGCGGTCTGCAGACAGACCCATCTCACTCTTTTTGGTGTGAACGCGATCATGAACTAAGTTCGCATGAATCTTTGTGGGAAAAGTACCGCAGTGTGAACGCGCCTCTTGACTGGAAGAGGGGTGGCATGCAAACACAATGAATGGAGGTTAAAGACACACCACATGAGACAGCAGAAACCATGGCACAATATCTCATTGAAACATTGGCAAAAAACAATGTCTGAAAAATGCAATTGCATTACTGCAACAGAAACTTTGGAGGAATCCGACGTGATGAAGGGGGAAAGAATGTGTGTGCATGTGAAGAGGTTGCTGCAGAAGAACACTCATCAGTGTGGCCTGCCCAGCACACACATTGATACTTCATCACGGGCAGACGACACGATAGATACTGACCTCGAGAATATCATGTTCAAAATCTACTTCCACATGTTACACTGTGCGCACCGAGAGCCTGAAGGAGACTGGGATGGTGTTTGCCATAGAATACAGAAGGATGCTTCCTCACAGCGAGACACGATGCTGTCATTGTTCAGGCATTGAGAGGACGATGCAGATGTTTCAGCCTTAAGGCTTTCTTTCTGTCGCAGCAGAAACCACCCAGTGATCAAGAGGAGATCGACCTCCGGCACATGCACTCCCTCACCTCTCAACTTCATGTCCCTTAAAGTTAAGGGACGACTGGCACAACAGCGTCGTGATGGACTTGGTAAGGAATATGTCCAGTTCTGTGCTGACGTGCACGGCGTACAGTGCACGTCTGGAGTGTCTGGAGAAGTGCACGACTCCCATGGAAGAGTTCTGATGTGGATGGGTCTGAGTGAGCCACCAGAGTGGGATGATGTGGAGGCTGCATCCAGTTCCTAGGAGAGAAGGGGGGGTGGTGATGACGTCAAGTGCTTTGACCAGGTCACCAGTCTGAAGAGATGCCCAGGAAGGTGGCGAGGAGCTCAGTGGCTTGCAGGTGCACCAGAAGAGGACCAGAAGCATTGCATGCTACTCAGAACCACTGAAGACGGCACCGTGTGTCTTTGCGCTCTACCTCTCACGATGCGCTGAGGGGTTTCTCCCCGATGCAGAGCCAGAGGACCGAGGAGAGGAGCCAGCTGTCTGCTGAGTCACTGAAGAGGATTCTATTTGTGCAATACCGTTTGAAAGACGTGTCCTGCAAAGACTTTCAGGCTTAATTTGTGAGGCAACCGAAAACAGCTGGGACAGATCAGCTGCTCAGCTAACTGTGGACGGGCAGACGAGGAGGATGACGAGCAGGATGAAGAAGGTTGAAGTGTGCAGCTCTGCAGAGAGAAAGCTCTGTAGCCGCGGGAGAGAGAAACTTTAACTTTTCATTTTAAATTGGGACCCGAGGAAACGGTTTTGACGACTAGAACATGTGAGAAGCTGTCTTTCACTGTTGTTGTTGTTTACAAACATTTATAAAGCAGCTTATATTTGGTTCGTGGTGCCTCAACATGTTCTGTTCACTAATGGCAAGTATCCAAAACTGCATCGTGCACTTTTAAAATAATTAGATTAGTATCGTTGTGAGGCTACTGTTGTATTGTTCACATTGACAACCAAGAGATTGTTTGTTAAAGCTGGATTTTCTATTTTCTACTATTTCATGATTGTTATTTATTGTTGTCCAGAAAGACTCGAAAAGAGATATTACTCTGTTACCGGTTGAGTTTGAAGTTATTCTTGTGCCTCGAGGCTTAATAAAGCATGCTGCTGAGTGACCTTGGTTCGGTGTGTCTTTGGTTAGAGAGAGATATTATTGTTATACAGTAAAATAATATAAATAATCATTTATATCCATACAGAGGACTTTAAAACAATAAGGCATCTTTGAGTAAACGTTAAGTATCGTTAAGTATCGTTAAGTATCGTTAAGTATCTCGAGGCAAGTCCTCCTTTTGGAAATCAAAACATGTCTACCCTACGCTCCATCTATGACACACTCGAGTCCTTCTGTAACAGTTTGAGAAACACTTTAAACTTATTATAATATGAATTTAAAATGTGGCATTCTACAAATATACTCGCGGCCCCTCTGTGAGAAAGACTGACGACACCGGCCGACAAGAGAAGAAGTATTTCGCTGATCGCAGATTAGGAGCTGCTGCATAGCAAACAAGGCACTGCACGTGAGTAGGAATGAAAGAGTAGAAATAAACAGTTCTAAAATGGAAACATCTCAAAATGAAATAAAACATTTAAAAAGTTAAAACGTTGAAGTTAAAGACGGCACACAAAGACAGAGAAGGTACTTACAGACGCTCCGCTCTGCCTGCTGCCTCTGAACACGAGCTGAGGTCCTCCGTCTGCTAGGGGCTGGAGGAGGAGGAGGAGGAGGAGAGGGAGGAGGAGGAGGAGGAGGAGGAGGAGAGAGGAGAGGAGGAGGAGGGGGAGGAGGAGGAGGGGGGGGAGGAGGAGGAGGAGGAGGAGAGGAGGAGGAGGAGGAG